>NC_088301.1:38127283-38286279 GCF_032854445.1 Liolophura sinensis
AGTTGTATACAAATAGATGTCATGAGAATGGTCCGCTATGGTATAAAGCGGGGAGACAAAAACCATGACGACTCACTTGGAATAGCTAATCCCTGGAACACTGCATATCCTGATTGAAAACGTCCGCGCTCATCGATTGGTCGTCAGCAAAGAGAGACAGCTGGTCACTGTCAAATTGATTATTATTCATGTATGTGTGCGGCTACATAACCTCATTTCCATGTGTAATTTGATTAGATTTCGTGTAGTCAGACGGTACACTTACACCAACAGGAACAACCGCGGACAGGTTCCTTTCTTAATCTGTCATAAAAAACAATAGAATTCTTCCTTGTATTGATAAACTGTTTCACTTGCAACATAACGAAACATGTGTAGTGATCTATGAGATCTGTCAAAGTGTTTTAGCCATCATCTATTTACAGATCAATTTATCTGTGTCGCGCATGTTTCGGTATATTTTTTTCCACGTATAACGTTTTTCATGCACTGTGTATCATTAATACGTATAAATCGAGTTTTTAGGCATTTTTTGGTTTTTAGATGAGGATTTACTTTAGCATTTTATGATCATATATATTACTGTCATCCTCTTATGACCTCCTGATAAAGACCCTGGGAATCAGTCAGTACTTTGGCACCCATGCATGGTAATCGAAAGACTACCCCAGCCAGTCGATAATTTGACAAGGTTGAGTTGAATATCTCAGGAACACTAAGAATATATCGTGACATCGAATTCATTGGGGCTACATATGTTTGAACACATGTATCAATTATCGAACAAATTGTCCTATTTCCGTTAGTTGTGAAGTGGCATCAATTACCGCAAGGCGTTATAAACTGGATACTTTGCTTCAGAGCATTATGTTCTGGCAGTTTTATTTTTTATTGAGTGAGTGAGTGAGTGAGTGCTTGGGTTTAACGTCGTACTCAACAATTTTTCAGCCATATGACGACGAAGGAATCATTAGGGTGCATGTACGTGTAATGTGCCTCTTGTTGCAGAACGGATTTCCACCGCTCTTTTATTTAGTGCTGCTTCACTGAGACGACTTACCGAAGCAAGTAAGCCGCCCCGCCCGAGCCATTATACTGATACGGGTCAACCAGTCGTTGCACTATCCCCTTCATGCTGAACGCAAGCGAGGAAGTTACAACTTCCTCTTTTAAAGTCTTAGGTGTGACTCGATCAAGGATTGATCCTGGATCTACCGGTCCCGAAGCGGACGCTAAACCAACTGTGCTATCCGGGGCGGTCTATTTTTTTATTGAAGAATTATGGATAAGATTTCCCAAATAAGGTAACGTCCAAAAATTACAATGGAATTCATCTGAATTTAATGTCATTCAGTTGTCATGAGTACGACTGACCATAGAATTGGGACGCCTGAATCTCCGTGAGAAGATCATCTGGATTTAGAATTGCTCTTTACATGTATAATAGAGGGTGCATGGGAACATCTGGCAATGCATAGAAGCGGGATACCTTAAATCAGAAATGAAAGTGTTTCGTCCGAAGCAAGGCACGCCTCTATTAAAAATTGGTGTTTCTGCCTAGCGCTGACATTCATACATCATGAATCAGAATCAGAGCTTATCAAAGAAGAAATGACACTTCTATCAGCGCCTGTATTGGGACGTCAGGCATGAGAAATGAGACATCCGGAATCAGGATCAGAGCGTTTCAATGTAAAACTGTTCTTCTGTTTAGTACCGGTAGTCGAATGTCAGGCCTGAGAAATGAGACATCCGGAATCAGGATCAGAGCGTCTCAATGTAAAACTGTTCTTCTGTTTAGTACCGGTAGTCGAATGTCAGGCCTGAGAAATGAGACATCCGGAATCAGGATCAGAGCGTCTCAATGTAAAACTGGCTCTTCTGTTTAGTACCGGTAGTCGAATGTCAGGCCTGAGAAATGAGACATCCGGAATCAGGATCAGAGCGTCTCAATGTAAAACTGGTTCTTCTGTTTAGTACCGGTAGTCGAATGTCAGGCTGAGAAATGAGACATCCGGAATCAGGATCAGAGCGTCTCAATGTAAAACTGGCTCTTCTGTTTAGTACCGTAGTCGAATGTCAAGGCCTGAGAAATGAGACATCCGGAATCAGGATCAGAGCGTCTCAATGTAAAACTGTTCTTCTGTTTAGTACCGGTAGTCGAATGTCAGGCCTGAGAAATGAGACATCCGGAATCAGGATCAGAGCGTCTCAATGTAAAAACCTGGTTCTTCTGTTTAGAGCATATTGGTACGTCTGGCCTAAAGAAATGGGACGTCTGAATCAGGATCAGAGCGTCACAGTGTAGAACTGACACTTCTATTATTCATATTAAAATCAGTGAAATCTGCTGATCAGATTCGACCACGTTGTTATAGATCACCCCATACATGAGGTCGCATCTTTTCCCTATACAATTAATGCTTATCGGGCACATATCATGATAGCTCTTTCTTTCTCACTGAACCATGTTGTCTATTTTCGGCTAACCGCTGCTCAACAATTATCCGTCTAAGGTTTTGTTTCATTTTTACAATGTTTGTTTTTTGCTTTATTTTTTACAAATAAATGAAGCTGAAATTTGATCAATTGTTACTGATTTCAGACACAGCGTCGTAAGGATTATTTTAAGCTATTATTTAGTAAGGACATTTTTGACCTAAAAACGAACACACCTGCAAGTACAGGTAAACACCTTGTTAATTAGGTCAAAGTCCGAAGTTTGCCCTATTTTAGTAGAGAGATTTCCTGTGATAACTATACAGGTCAGCTGGTCAAACTGTAATCTGTTAAATAGGTTGTCATTTACTTTTCTCTGCACCTCTATACACAAGAAATCTATACACAAACCCTGTAATTCTGTCTCTAAGCTTGCCCTCTCTCCTTTCTTCCGGCTAATGCAATGTGCTCTGTATGCAAGACTCGTGAAAACACAACCCCCATCCACAGCGAAATCTCATCTTACAATCCATGCAAGAAAGTCGTCAATGATGGACGATATAATATATCACAAAATACATCAAATAACCATTGATAGTTTCTTTTAATTTACTTTCTTTAAATTTGTGTTTAGCCCACTTATCAGGTGTGTTCCTGGGATTGACACTCGACCCTTAAGAGTGAATACTGGATATGAATCATATTTCCCAAACCCAATGCGATTTAGACAAGGGTTTGGCAAATTTCATCTACGGTAGGGACTGGAGATTTTGACATTTTTGCAAGAGGCATGGAAATGTTTGTGTACATGGAGAAAACATCTTAGTTTCTCATTATTAAAACAAGAGGAAATGAAGGCTCTTGAATCAGTTAAAAGTCTGACTGACGAAAATAGTTGCTGATAATATAGAGATAATTTGCTTCACTGTAAAAACATACGACACTTGAAACCAACATTATTTTTGTAATGTACAGCAAAAATACTATTTTGCTACTCTTAGTCACATTTTGCAAAACATAACAATATCAAAACAGAAAAACTGCTCTGTTTATGTCCAGTTTTAATGAATAATGAATGAACAAGCTGTGGTATCACTGCGGAAGGCAGGGTAGTGATTAGGGTGATCAGTTATTGGTGCACCACGATGTGCGACGTTCGTGCCATAAAACCAAGCTTTGGCTCTAACAGATTTCTTTATTTAATAATTTTGTTCTTTGACACATTAAGGTCGCATTATTAGAATTTCTATGTCAACAATAAATAAGCCCATATGTGTATGTTCTATACGGAGACAGCAAGATGTAGTTGATCGAGTCAATGGACGAATATAGGTGTACGTGTATGTGTATATCTGAAAGTACAGCTATGGGGTTTACAATGACAAGCTGTGTACCTTCAGTAATTAAAGGCGAAGTACACAGTGTTAGAGAAAACACATCAGACCTAACTGAGTGATTTACAGCGAGTTTGGTTGTAATGGGAGTGACAATGACGTGTAAAATGACTGTGTTATCTTTCAAGCATGATAGAAAATCGCTGTGTTTGACCATGGAGGTACTGACTGGCCTCGAACAGAGCTTGGTGATCGCTCAAGCGTAAAAATAGTATAGCTTAAGCCATGCGTCACACAAGTGACCTGCCCTAGATATCACACAATAGCCACTTTGGCGAACGCGTTGTGGGTGAATTCAACGCCTTACCCCACAGTGGCTCTTTGGAATGTAATTTAAACCCTTGTTTTAAGACCGTAAGATTTAAAATTGCGAACAACTGAGTGTGTTTGAATCCCTAGGACCTAAACTTTAGGTTTTACGTTTATACGTAAGTCAAACGCTTTGTGAAATCAACCCCATATACACTCTATTATACCAGAAACACAAATATCGCTTGTAAGTTTAACAACAGCAGCACGCAAAAGAAAAAAATAAATGAACAAACTAATGATTATACGGCAAACAAATATAAGCAAAGTGGGATAAGTTATAGACAAAAGGCGACAGAACTTTACTGAAACATACCCTAATACGAAATCTGTTCATGGACCCCGTCACCTGACGAATATATTGTTATATAACCATGAACTCTCGGTTTTGTTTTCGATGAAGCCTTAAAAGCGCCTGTACCGAACACACTAGAGCTTAAAGGATTGATTTCTGTCCTGTATAACTCGTCCACGAAACGCCCTCGTTTAAAAAAATAACCAAAATTCTTCATGCGAGTGCATATGTGAACAATTCCCATACGTTAAAAGTGTGGTTGGATTTTATTGATTTGTAGAATATTTAACCATTGAATCAAATTAAAATCCAGTTAAAGCAACATAAGGACAAGGAATTTAATGTAATGCTATGTTAAGCTGTACACAGTGAAGACGTTCGTGTCTACTTCGCCAGCATACATCCAAAAAGAGAAAAAATATTGCCCCCCATATCTATAATGTGTAATAATGTACATTAAAGATGTTATATAATGCTAATAAATTATCAGCCTAGTTACAATAGGCACAGCACGTGTTTCATTGTTTAAAGGAGACTTTAAAAAAACATGCCACTATAGGCTGAAAAGAGCACATTTTTTTTCTATCTGGTGGTGCCTGCTGCATAATTTTGCGATAATTCCTCGCCATACACGTAAAGCCTGAAAACGGCAACACCCTGTAATTTATGCTGGGGTGTGTGGCCTCTCAGCCAATGAGAGTCGTTAAAACTGCTGGCTTGTTCGTGTAAACTCGGAACCTACGTCCAACATTCCGGTTTCCCGATCGTCAAGCTGAAAACGAACTGTAATGTTCGCTACCTTCTGGGAAGAAGAGTTCTTCCGGAAATGTACGAACCGTACTTCGGCGGTTTCCGACGGCAATTCTTCTCCTAACACAGATGACTTTAGAGCTAGTTCTTAGGCAAAATGGAGTCGCCCACAGAGGACTTTGGCGCTGATTTTATTTATAATTTATCAACTTGAGGTACATGCTAGAATTTTTTATGGCATTCACCTGTGAGGAAATGCATACCCTTTTCAATGGTATTTGACTGATATTTAAATTTTCTTCTCCTTTAATGTACAATTTTCTGTGATGATTGATTGTAAATTGGCCACATGCTTTACAGATACATATACTTACAGTTGCTTCTGTAAGGAGACTAACGATATTAAAATGTGTATTTGAAAAAAAACACGCTTCATTGTGACGATTTGGATTGTCTAGTCTATACACTTCTTTGCAATATATATAGGAAGAGCATGCTGGTTTTTGCTTCGGAAATTCTGGTTTAACAGCTCATTATGCTCATGTATTCTCCAAAACTGATAAGTCACCGGGCGAGGACGTTCAGTTAAATATAGAAACAAAGGCATTACTTGGTTGGATTAAACACAGGCATTTAACAAAAGAATGACAAAGACAGTTCAGCAACATACACAAACTACAAATCATTTATGCAAATACTTACAGAGCAATTAACGGCTTAAGTACAGCATGAACTGGCTTTACGAGAAAACTCGAATACCAGTGTGTATTTCAAGAGACACATTCTATACATCCGTATGGACGCACTTACAACTGTATACTCACATTATGTGTATGTCTGTATGTACATCTACATAACTCCTATTCTTAGGATGCCCATATGCACATTTCAAGCAATTCACAATTTTGGTACAGGCACGTGTATATATATAAGACTTTGGGGTTGTCAGTGTACCTGTTTAAATCTCAATGTTTTGTAATGCCCCATATGGGTTTACCACCACCCAGACAAGCACTGACATTTTGGGTATATATTGACATCAGATTTACCACCACTCATGCACTCTTGCATTTTCCAAATGCATTTTCAGAAGAGTTTACAGCGGCTATATTGTGGTCTTCAACCATGATAACCAACAAGAACGCGAGATCAACTTTTTTTTGGTTCTTTTTTTTTCTTCTTAAACGAGCTGTTCTTAATTACAGAAGCCTATACGGTTGACTAATTAATTAGAAACAAAATGCTATTATGTAAACGGTACGAGATGCGGCGTGTATACATTTACCACATGACTGTATCTAGTACTATTTATCACAGTTCTGTACTATTACTATTTACCACAGAACTGTACTATTTACCACGGGATTGTACTAGTATTATTACCTTAGGGCTGTACTATTACTATTTACCACAGGACTGTATTAGTACTATTACCACAGGACTGTACTAGTACTATTACCACAGGACTGTACTATTACTGTTTACCACCGGACAGTACTAGTACTATTACCCCAGGGCTGTACTATTACTATTTACCACAGAACTGTACTAGTACTATTACCACAGGACTACTATTACTATTTACCACAGGGCTGTACTAGTACTATTACCACTGGACTGTACTAGTACTGTTTACCACAGGGCTGTACTATTACTATTTGCCACCAGACTGTACTAGTACTATAAACACCGGACTGTACTAGTACTGTTTAACACAGGACTGCATTGGTACTATATATCACAGGACTGTACTATACTCCTAGTACGTTTCACGCCATGTAGTATACACGTATATGGTTTGTTTCCAGCATGCCTCTGCCTGTATAGCGTACTTTAATTATCGCCATTAGCATTTCACAAACCTTACTAAATCTTCGCTAATAACTAACCTTGGCCTCACATCGATAGATACGATATGGGCAAGTTTTGTTAAAAACGTCACCCTTTTTTTGATAAGCATCTGAGCGTGCTATGTTCAATAGAATGGAATGCGCTTGCAGCGATATTATCTCTGTCACTCAACGTCTCTTAGCACAAAAGCGTCCCATCATACACTCCATATGTTTCATGTGCTTTGTGAACAGACCCATACATAGAACCCCTGATAAATGTAGAGTGGGGAATTCAACAGCTCAAAGATCGCCCCCATGTCTCACTTTGCCAGAAAGAGAGCATTGGTACATGTGTAGAGGCCTAAACTACTGGAGTGTATCCTGTTCAGTCGAGGTTTGTCAAAAGGGAGATAATCCTATTCCCAGCGTAGTGATTTATACCTGTACGTACCTGTAGAATGAGTTGTCGGAACATTAAACAGCAATATAAGTGGATTGATTTCGTTTCGAATGGATACATTTGCATGGCTATATACGTATTATGTCAGTAGCAGATTGGGGAGAAAACGGACAAAATCAATCAAAGTTTAGAACTTTTCTTTAGCACAGATGTGTAAAGCTGCAGCCCTATAGGTTGGTTCATAAGAGGTAAAATAATTATGGCTTTGAGTAATAAACATGCACAATAGGAGACGAGATTTTGCATTGCAAGGTAGAATACCATGTTTGACCTATGCTGTTCCGCTTGGTACCTTTGCTCCATTGTACTGTTACACAGAGGAAATCTAAAGTGAGCAGCATCCAACTCTGTAAAGGTGGGCTTTACTTGTATCTCATTAAGCTTCAGTAAACAAGCAGTGTAATTCCGAAAAATGAAATTATTTGGACTCAATATTTTCTGCATTCTACTTTGCCATCATCCTGATGATTAATGAGTCAAAATTAAGTTTTATTTTTCAGTTACATTTATTGTGTATTACTTGAAACTTATCACTTGATTTACTGGATCTGTGAGTTGATTCTAAACATCGCATCCGACAATCGTATACCTCTTGTAAACCAAGAAAATCGATAATCGCATGACCCATTTCTAAAACAACATTAAAACCAATTCTAAAGGAACAAGTAAGAAAAAATGTAAGTAAAATAATGAAATAATGTAACAATGTAAGAAATAAGCAGTCAGCAATTTTCAGTTTTTCAGGTCAAATGTACAAGCCGGTATTTCGTGCTTTGATTGAAATTATTGATGAAAGCAGCATGCTGATGTAATAATCATAGATGATTATACATCCCCTAATGCTTTAAGCGAAATTAGATACAAATATGAAACCGATCATCAGAGGTCCTGGACGTTCTGTCGCCTTTTGACAGCACCGAACATGGCAAGAACATTACACATTAGTAAGGTTTACAATAGTATTTAACTCTCAAAACGCTGACTGCTGTTAAGTATTTGGAGAATAAAGGTACAAAATAATCAGCGCAATTTTCACAGAGATGGATGAAGTATGTGATAACTCCGAACTTTTCTTTCTCGTAACTTAACCGGACGACCTTTTTTTTTCTGAAAGCGACATTATCCCACTTCAGGCCAAGGATATTTTCACATGAAGAACGCCTTGGAAAAAGGGAGTCGTAATGAAGAGTACGTTGACAAATTGTTGACAAATTTTTGTCGTGATGTTCACGTTTTCCATTGGCAACAATGTTATAGTAATGTTACTTTAATGTGCAGTGTTTCCATAGATTTCTGAAATTTAAATGTAAACTTGTGTAAATTGTTTTCGTTTTGTAATATTTTGCTAGATTTCATACAAGAAATCTAAGTATTATTTGTACATGTTTTTTTGCAGTTTCACAGGTTTTGTTATTACGTTCACTTGGAAATTCAAACAGTTTTTCGAGTGCTTCCGGTCACGGTAGGAACAGTTACTACTTTAAACTTAATGATTAACACGTTGATATCGCCCTGAAGGACAGTATCAATACACAGTTTTGTGGCATCTTGTAGAAATAAGCTATATAACCCCACATATAAGGGATACCCGATTTCTCTGTAAATGCGAGTTAAATGTGATGACAACACTGCATTTAGACAGATTTTATTAACCAATACTGCTTAAGCCATGGTGCTAGGGTGCATTTAATTTGCTATTATGAACACATGCTACATGAACAGTCAGAATAAAATCCTGACTGAGTTAAATTGAGAAGAGACCGTATTTCACCGGTTACGTTTGACCATTTGCAAGCTATCACACTGTCATCGCTGCTCTGGTTTTACTCTCACTGTACGTCTTTCAAATTGATAGAATCTAAAATGTTATCCTAAAACGGGTCTCCTTAAGCAGTTGTTATAGTCTATACTAATGAGAATTTTGTAGTGTTTGTATGGTATATATGTATCCATTCATGTCACAACGGAATTAAAAATTTTACAATCGTGGTTTTGACTGATCGACTGTTTTCAATCAAACATATATTTGTCGTACGAATGGATCGTAACATCATCAGATCTCAACCGGAGCTATATTCCGATTTAAAGTTGAGGTAATAAGATGTGTCATCTGATTTCGTCTGGAAATTCAAATGAACAATTCTGTAGGGGCTCAGTTCAAACATTAGTAGACAGATGCAAAAGCGCAGATGCTTATACACAACCACTAAGCCATGATTATGCAAGACCTTTGCACAATGTCTATGAATGTAGGCACTTTTTCCACTGTGTTTGGGCTAACACCTTATGGGGGACCCCTGGTATATATAGGTAATGCGCGGAAACAGCTGAATTGATCATGACGTGCCACAGCACAAGGGAAGGTATTTTGCCCGTTACGCTTGACCATTTGCTAGCTATTTGCTAGCTAAAAATGCGTGTTTGGGATGTCTTGCAAGTATTCGCATCTTTTGATTATTTTTCCTCATCTATGTTCACTAGTTTCACACAGATACCAATCATTTTAACGGTTATATTAGACTCTAAACCAGCTTAATAACAGACATGCTCATCTTTTATTACATAAAGCAAAAGAAAACAGAACATTTATTACATATAGGCGTCAGAGAGATTTCAAAACCAATACAAGAGGCATGTTTTTGTAGGCACGAAGAATTTTATAGTTGTGAGCTTCCACTTGGCTAGGATCATCGCTACATTAACGCCAAAGGCAACAAAGCCTTCTTCAGTTCAACTGCATACAATGGTTACCATTCATGGGATGTTTCGTTGTTCATCGAGTTCCTTGAGTTTCTAATTAATAACATCTATGTGAAATTCGGAAAACCGTATACCAACAGTCTATATGTATTCCTAGTTGTTCCCCACTTTTGGCTGACCTATACCTGTTCTCGTATGAACACGACTATATGCGGAAACTATTAAGGAGTAATCCGCGCCAGGCCCGATCTTTTTCATTCACTACAAGGTATATTAATGACCTCATCGCCTTAAACAATCCATATATAGAAGAGGCTTTGAAAGATATTTTACCCCCCTTCGCTGGGTTTAAAGGAAATACTTCTTATCTGGACCTATATTTGTACAAAGACAAAACGGTTTCCTCTCCGGTGACCTTACGACAAGAGGGATAGTTTCACTTTTGACATTGTAAATTATCTTTACTTGGACAGCATGATATCCAAAGGGTCGTGCATATGGCGCGTACATATCTCGCCATATTGTTAGATCTTGCGTGTTGTGTGACGATTTCAATCAACTTCACGATATATCACTGCAAAAACTAGTGTGTCAAGGTTTATACAATCAAATGCCTTCACTTCAAGTTTTATTAAGTTTTACAATGAGTATAACTCTTTTGTTATATATTAGTAAATATGGACAGAACATCCACAATCGTTGGCTTCATGAAAGGGTCTAATTCCGCTTCACCCGGGGCTAGGGACCGTATATATCACCACTTTGGATATATGAACAGTTGCAATCAAAGTGCATCTGAGAAATATATTTTATTATCAACAATTTATATTCTAGAATGGTACACGATTTGAATACTGATTCAACTCAATCGCCTTCAACTCAACATTCCTTGTGTCTTTCCTACATCAATGAAAAATGTTGACTGCTTCTCTTTGTTAGATCCCGTCCTATTTTCGTACTTTATGTGCTATCTTTGTTTTTTGGCAGTTTGTGTTAAGCGTCGTTTTTGGAATTGGCTTTGCGATTATTGATCCAGAATGTCCTTATTGGCTGACGGCTGGTTTACAAATGTCTGTTTCGGCGCATAGATTCACTGTAATTTGGTATTCATGCGTTGTGTTAGGTTTTTTGTGTTAGGTATGAATATTCTTTAGAACTTTCTAATTCCTATTATGATATGGACCAAGCGCTTGGAATATCTGCAATTTGTTCATTGTTTTATGTACTTCCACTTAACCCTGGGATAGAGGCTGTATGCGCAATCTTCTTTAATGCATGAACTTAATATGCCTTTATGAACAGCTTCATCTAAAGCGCGACTAGTGTGCGCATATTTGTATTCAATGTGAAAAATATTCACGGAATAGCAGTTTGAAATTTGAATAGGGTGTCTTGCCTAATATATACTATGTAATATAGACTAGACCTAATGCCTGCACCATCGAAATCTATTGATCTCTACCCTCTTACACGTTTCCAGCTTCATTGGCTATTTATATATTGTATTTCGCACACATTCCTTTGGGTAGAAGTGATTTAAAGTATTTTGGAAATTGATCTTGCGATTATCGACTTGGAACGCTCCAATGTTGTAAACGAGTGGAATACGAATGTCGAACATCACGCTTAGATACCTGCATTTACAAGATCACTTAAAATGAAATCCTAACAGAGGCAAATTGATAAAAACCTGATTACTTGTGAGCATTTGCTAACTATCGTGATGTAGTCTTTTGTATTGTCGCCTTGAATAGGAGCATCCCTTCACAGTGTTAACCTACATACCTATGTCCGACATTCATAAAACACCTGTAAATCATAAAAGGGCGATCATATAGAACTTCCGCGTCTATACCGTCTATGCGGGATACAATTCTGTTCCTGTTCTGTTTTTACCCACGTTTAAGCGTTTCAGACATTGGATAACAATTTATATATACCTACGGCAAGGTATGACTAACAAGACAAGTGAACAGATATCTGCTAGAGGACACTGCGACGATTTTTTCCCAAGCCAATCAAATCATTAGGTCAATATCTGCTCTGGTTTACTAGCTCACAAATGTTTGTTGAAACAAAGTCGTGGCTGTCGGGTTTATGTCTTTCCCTTTGAATTATTCATTTATTGATTTGACTGGTATTTTACGTCGTACTCAAGAATATTTCACTTAAACGATTGCAGCGATGGTGGGAGGAAACCGGACAGAGCCCGGGGGAAACACACGAACATCTGCAGGTTGCCTACACACGTTTTTTAATCGTGAGACATACGAGGTATTTATTCGACCCCTGACTCGGGTTTTTTTTTAAGACTCCTGTTCCTTTACGACTTTACAACTGCAAAGAGCACTGGACGGATTTCGTAGTACCATAATGTCTGGGATTTATGTGAAAACTGGTGTTTTAGCTTGTGTTAGGAAATGCGCCATGCGATTATCAGCTTGGAACGACCCCTCACAATTTATGTGCGCGTTTTTGCGTTGCATGCAGAAAATTGTGCCCGCTACTTTCCAAATTCCAGTGGATTTACTCCAGACACCAGTTTGCATTCACTCTTCAAAGTAACAGCTGCTGTATACATGTAAAGCGAAATACTATTGAGCATAGCGTCAAGCAACAAACAACAATCAATATATGTTCAATGTTTCGTTGAATAGAACAGCATGCCGATGCCACCGAGTGACACGTTTGTATTCCATAAATTTTAAATCGCTAAGGCATATAGGATTTGTGGGTGACGAGATGGCTCTCTGTCGTAAACTGATATCCGCTTGCGGGCTTAAGGACGACTTCTCTGCAACCAGTGCGATCATAATGTCCACTTCCGCAAAATTTTACGAGCTCACCATTATCAATAATTGCTAGGATCAGGTCGTGGCAGTTTGTTTGGGATCCTCGTCTTCTAATCGTCTGCTGTCGAACTACGAGGTCTTTCTTTAATCCCAGCCTTACACAGGGGGTACGTGAGATTCCTTTATCTATAATATTTATTTATTTGTTTGGTGTTTTCGCGGTTCTCAAGAATATTTATGTATGACTTATGTACTTATATATGACCAGCATTATGGTTGGAGGAAACCGAGCTTTATGGTGGGGGAAACCCACGAACACCCGCAAGTTGCTACATACCTTTCCATGTGCGATAGGGGAGGGAGCCAGCGACCGCATTGGTGAGAGGCTCTTGTTGCCCCAGGAAGGCCCCTTTCCTATAATATACCAAAGGCACCTTCATATGGCGTATACATATCTCGAAATGTATCATTTGTTAGGTTCTGTGTAAAATATGACGATGTCAATCTACGTCACAAATTTTAATTATAAAAAAAATAGCGTGTCAAGGAAACTCTATAAAAGATTCTCTCGCTTGAGTCTTCTAAATTATATAAGGAATATAAGCTCGGAGAATATGAACAGAGCACGCAATATATTTAAAAACGTATAGCATAGACAGTAAAACCTCTTGTCAGTTTACCTTAGTCAAGGTTTTATTCTAACTGTTCATCTAAATGCATTAATAGTAGCAATTTACACCCCGCTAACATCATGGCTTAAGCACAATTAGGTAAAAAAAATCCAGTGATATTAATTGCAATTTATTAGGTGTTACTGGTCTAGAATTACTCAAAATGCTGTATCTCACCAGAATTTCAAGCCCTCTGTTTCATGATTGTGTCTAATTCCGCTTAACCCGGGGCTAGGGGTTGTATATTCATCGTGTTGAATCAGATCGCTACGTTGGATATATGAACAGTCGCAACTGAGATACATATTTTGTTAGCAGCTGTTATTCTAGTATGGTATACGATTTGAATACTGATTTCACTTAGTCGCCTAGAACATACCCTGCGTCTTTCCTTCATCACTGAAAACTGTTGACCGCTTCTCTTTTTATGATCCCGTCCTATTTTCGTGCTTTATTTACTTTTTTGGTTCTTTGGTAATTAGTGTTAAGCGTCGTTTTGGGAACTGGCCTTGTGATTATAGACCCGGAACTGTCTGTTTCGACGCATAGATTCCATCACTGGAAACTGATGGATGCAAGCATACACCTTTGTACCTCTGATAGGTTCTCAAAATAAGGGAGACAAAGCTGTCAGGATAAAACTGAAGTACATGAATGCAGAAGACAAAGCAAGTAAGATAGTAGAAAGATTGTAATTAGTACCATGACTGCATTATTTCAGCTTAAGTACTTGGTACTTTGGCACTTGGGCATACTGAACATTGAATGGTATTTGACTGAAAAGTTTATTTCTCTCACTCATTGTTGTATAGCATGAGTTACACCAGTATCACCCTATGTACTTAACATTACGCCACGCAGCATTTCTTAGATATAATTGCTGTGTGTCATTTGACGATTTCAGTCAACTTCAAAAGTTATTACTGTACAAACGTGTGGGCCATGGTTATTCCATCAAACGCTTTCACTCTAAGTATCTTGTGTTTCACAATGAGTATGATGTTCTGGTGAGTAAATATGGACAGAGCATTCACAATCTCCGGCATTCTGCTTCATAATTGTGTCTAACCCCACTTAACCTGGCGCAAGAGGTCTATATTCATCATGTTGAATTAGGTCGCCACGTTGGATATATGAAAAGTTGCAATCAAAGAGCAAATGAGATATTTATTTCGACAACTTATATTCTGACATGGTACACGATTTCAATACTGAAAATGGTACACGATTTGAATACTCAAAACTGCTGGCTTCTTCTCTTTGCGTGATTCTGTCTTAATTTTGTACATTACTTACGTTCTTAGTTCTTATGTTATTTTGTATTAAACCTTGCTTTGGGGCAGTACATTCATCGTGTAGAATGAGGTCGCCACGTTGGATGCATGAACGGTTGCAATCAACTGAGATACAAATTTTATTATCGACATCATACATGCTGGCACGGTACAAGATTTGAACATTTCTTACGTCTTTCCCACGTTGAAAACTGTTTCTTTTTGCCTGCATGGATGCGTCCTCATTTTGTACTTTCTTTCTTAGTTATTTGGTGATGTGTTTTACACGTCGTTTTTGGGAATCGTTTTGGCCTTACACGTGACATTCTGGAACATCCATTTTGGTTGACGATAGGTATACGAATGTCTGCTTCGACGCATAGATTAAAGTTTTTTTTACAAATGCATCGTTTGGAATTATTACATTTCTTATTGTATAGTGCTGATTCAAGATTCAAGAAAGTGACATATTAGCATAAAAGGTACAATAATAGACAGAATAAGCAAATTAGGGAGTAATGGGATACGAAGTAAAGATACAAGATCAATCAAAAAACTTCACACTAAAAGAACAAATACCATGTCTCTTTAGTACAAATACGTATAAATTAAGTTCAACAGTGAAACTAAGAAACTCAAGTTGATTAAAGATAAATTATCTCGTGTATGAGCTCACGTCATCTGTAGGATGACGTTTTATTTGTTAATGGAAGAACAATTGTAATATAGTCAACATAGGCCTATAAGACGATGAGTCCTTCCTGAAATACAACCACTTCCGTCACCACTTAAATAATTCAGAAGAATGCCCCAGACCGTCGTTCCTGCCTTCGTTTAGTTGAGCGACTGACATGTTAAGACAACGTGGCATGTACAAAAAATTATTTATTTGATATTTCAAAAACCAGAAAGCTTTTGAAATCTGTCAGCCTTTACTTCATCAATTAAGTAGGCTATATATGACATCGAGAGACACTTGTCTCTCAGTAGGGTCTGACTTCTCCTCCATGTGTCTATACTGCGCTCTTCCAGCCGTGCACAATCTTTACTTTGCAGTTTATATCATTAGTTTTTATGTAGATTTTGTAGATACATTTTCAACAATAACGCATCTCTTTACGTAACGGATCAAATTATTTCCCGCAAATTCCGACATATTGTTAACAAGAAACTAATCATTCCCAGTAACATCTTTTCGTTCGCTGTTCACATGCCATGCATGCATTTCTCATTTAGAATGGTTATGGTCCATATTTACCAAAATCTATTAACACCAAGAACTACTGGTCGTACAGGAGCCTTTGGAATGGAGTACTGCCTGAAACTCTTCCATGGAAGTAATTTCTTTGTGTTTTTTTATTTTATGTCATAGTCTTCCTGCTTAAATCTGTATATCTATATCATTCTGTTTTGCATTTTCTAAAAATTTTGTATGGTTAGGATGAAAGCTTGCTCCGCAATTTGCTTGTACATAGAAATCAATGCCTCGACAAGGACATACAGTTGTTATACGACAATGCCGTTCTCATAAAGCCTGACAGTTCGATTATGATGTTGGGAAATGAAGCAATAGAGGACTGAGTTTATTCTGGTAAAAAGGTACATCTACTAGATGCTTATGCAGCCTTCCTCATATATGCATTACGTCACACATACGTCATAGCACAAAATAATACGTATAATGTTTAGCCACGTGCATCTTGAACGTCGCCATCTCCCTGTTTTGCCTTCTCTGGCTTTTTTTGCACAACAATGGTGTTTCTGTGTCGTTTTCACGAGAAATTTACGGAGAACTTAGATTAATGCTCTGAGAAGGATCTCTAGCGCTGAATGAGGCGGACGAAACCAAAGATGGTATTTTTGTAATATGACTCATTTATCTCATAATTGTAATTTCCTACTTTTTAAGCAATAAAACTTGCACAAATAAAACAAATATAAAACTTAACTAAGGTAAAGAGACAGGGGGCCGGTTGCGTATGACCATTTGTCAGCTATCACATGCACTGCCGTCGCTGCTCTGCTTTTTATTCTCTGATTAGTATCGAATTGGTAGATGTCATCTAGAAAGTGGGTAACAGTAGTATCAGTTGGTATTGTGCCTGATTGAGGTCGCTGCTTCAAAACCCGGACTGGTCTCAGCCAATTTTCAGAATTAGAATCTCCATGTAGCGGTAATACTGTTACGTAAGTCGACTGTCTAAATAACAATTACCAATCTGATATATTCAGCTACGGGAGCTGTGTCATTTCTTTTCATCATAGGGGTAGCCTGATGCATGTTCCCCGTAAATTAAAGGATACATGAAACGCTTTGGTTTTGTTTCTTAATGTGCAGATTATCATGTGTAATAACATATAACAGTACGCCGAGTTCCGAGCAAGACTAACGATGACGTAATTTCTGAAAAACTCCGACCGTTGACGGAAAATATACATAATATAGAGGGGTAATTAACAGGTATAAAATACCCCCCAAAATGACATTTTTCACACAAAAATTCCGAGGTTTAATTTTCTTCATTTGGCATAAACACATAGTCTTTATTTTATAGTTCCTTTTCATGTATCCTTTAAGTTTATCGGTCAGATATATCTTCTGTTTCTCTGGGAAGCCTTTTGGTTAAGTGCTCTGGGCTGTTGTCATGTTTTTGTTGGTGATTTGGTGCATCAGGTCACTGGTTCGAAACTGTAGTGGTTTCATTTGATTTTAGAGACAAAATTCTGTGCTGTATCCAGGTGTTATCCTAAGACCGTATGTCTTTTATATCATTAGGCCTACGGCATAGATAACTTAGAGTCAAAGCTATCCTTGGTATACATGTACTATACTTCCTTTAATTACAACTGAATTTGTGACGAGGATTGAAATCATTACATTTACAAAAATGTGACAAAAACTCTACAAGGCGAGATATAGATATATTTATATATGCCTACACCATATGCAGGACGCATTGACATACTACTGTCCAAATAATTGAAATAATCCCTTTTGTCATAACGCGTTGACGGTGTGAGATACCTCTAGAGCCTAATTGGTCACCCTTACACATATATATATATATAGGTTCGAATAAAATGCACCATCTGGACTAAGAGCAAAAGATCATTCAGTATATACAGCATAATAAATAAACTTTAGTATTGATTCTAGAGCTTAAAAAAATATTGCTTTTTAGTCATTTTTGCACATATGAAAACCGGTATAGGTCTGCCAATAGAGGTGCGGAAGTCGGTATGCTCTGTTGGTAAATGGTATATTCATTTAATTCACATTTCAATAATGGGTCGTAAACAAATTTAAAAATGGTGCTTAGGATTTGAGGAACAAACGCTACAACTTCAGTGTTATCATGCACACTGAAAAACCTTGTCCGACGTCCAGTATCGATTAGTTCTCAACGCCCACGCTCCATGAGGCATTAAAAGAACATTTGAAATGTGTGACAGTTAAATCTGTAGGCTTTAAATTAAAATGTCACGATCAACAAAACCAACATTTCGCCAATGACAGTGACATGTACCCCGCCTGGTAGGGCCTGTTAAGTATAGGGCCTACATGTTGGCCGTAGGACTGAAATATGGATAAAAAAATTAGTGGTCATTAAGTTAATAGGCTAGCACAAGGTACATGCTGTCAGTCTGTAACACAAATGTACGCTATCAACCCCGCATGTAACGCTTTGGGGTTAATATTAGACAGTAGTACAGTATTAAACCCAAGATGTAGGTTTGCACCACTCGAACTTGTCGTTGAGAGTTATCTGTTCCTGACCTAATTTTTCAACGTCCGCTACTCGCATATTCGGCTTTGCGGTCACGTGACAAATGTGAAGAGATAAACAAGACGTTCACGATGAAAGCTGAAATGGGTAGTTTCATCTAAAAAATGGAGTGATCTTTGATGATTTTCCATCAGATTAATAGGTGAGTAGCTATCGGAGTTTTCGCAGGAGGGATGACAATTATGCAAAACCAATGTGGGCAATTTTTGACCACTGCCGACGCTAAACAAAGTATAGGGTATAGGGCTCAGTATAACTAGGTCAACCAGGGTACTATTTTAGCAGATGAACTTTGGTCTAACAGCTGATTTCCATACCGTCGAGGAATAAGTGTTGTTTTGTGTTTCTTTAATATATAGATGCCATTTCCTTGATTTTGTGAGTGAAGTAATGCATTGCTTTGTTCCAAATAGAATTTCTTGCAGTGAGTAACTTTGTAATTTTTTTATTTTTTTTTTGTGGGGGGAGGGGGGACACTGATTGGGGAAAACAAAAGGAACACTGTATGAAAATGTGTACATGTAGGCCTATATACTGTTAATGTAACCATGGTGTAATGCAGTCTCAGTTCAATCACCACACAAAGTTGTAGTAATATAATGACAAGTCTTGTGTAAATTATTTTCATGTATCTAAACTTTGTTAGTCAAATGTATGGGCCGGTCTACTATTACCTCATTAACTCACTGAGTATAATTCTTGAGTTTGAAAAGAAAATGTGCTAGTCCCAAAATCATTATGTGGTTGAAAAATATTCTTTTTTGTATCTTTTCAGACCCATAATTTTGCTACTATGAACAGGTCACAAGAACTGGATTGGATGGTAGGAATAATTTATACCGGTATATAAAGTGAATTTTATATGTACCGTTACAGATTATTTTGGTTTGTTATGGAAGGATCATGCGACCAAGATTTTAGTTTTTCTGCTTCACTGCTCCTGTGGGACAACTGTATTTAACAACTTGGGGTTGCAGAAGTGCTGACTGTTTTACCTTTCCTGCCCAAGCCACATCCGACAGATTTTGCCTAGTTACTGTGAATAACAAACCTGTCAGTTCAGAAGCTGTAGATATGACACCTCCTGAGTGTGTTAAAGTGTTCAGCGCATCCTCATCCCGAGTGACCTCTGGTTGCAGTGACAGGGAGAAGTTGTGGTCTCACAGAGTCATTGTTGTTGTTTTAACAGTCATGCGGCCCGGCAGATTGTCATGTAAGTCTATGGTGAAAGCTGTTGTTTTAACTGCAATTTTAACCATTGTGTCTGGCTTTTTTTTGCTGTCTTTTGCACCACAGCTAAGCACAGGGATTTCTGATGGCACAGCATCTGACAATTATCATGTGCCACGAAGGAGAAAACTCCGACTGACAGCTAAAGATGGACATTCTATAAATGTCAAAGCACCTTTGCGTTTGGGAAAAGATCCAGGTGATGTGTGGGATATCAAAGTTTTCAAATCGTATAATGATATTCAGCCATACTGTGAGGAAAATGCAATTTTATTGATCATGATAACATCTGCGCCTGGCAATTATGAAAGACGAAATGCCATCCGCAAATCTTGGTGTAGCAGTCATACTATGGGGTTTTCAGCCCAACAGTGGCAGTGTGTGTTTATGATAGGACAGACAGAGAATTCCACTATCAGCACTCATATCACACAGGAAGCCTTTCGTTTCAGGGACATCTTACAAGGCAGCTATTTGGATGTTTATAGAAATCTTACCCTGAAAGTATTCCATGGATTTGACTGGGCAGCTAAAAACTGTCACCAGGTTCAATATCTGCTCAAAACAGATGATGATTGTTTTGTCAATGCTGGACTTCTGTATAACTTTCTAGTGAACCATAATCATAATTTATTGAACCTGTACGTGGGAAATGTTTTCTCAGCCGAAGACAAGAGGACAGTTGTTCGTAACCCAAAGAGCCGCTGGTTTGTCTCTGAACAGGATTTTGCAGAGACAATTTACCCAAGATATTCCAGTGGAACAGGGTATCTCATGTCCTATGATGTACTTCTTCGGCTGGTGCAGGTCAGCAAGTCTGTCACACCTTTTCCTGTTGAAGATGCCTATGTAGGATACCTCATCTATAAACTGGGTATTGAGCCTATTGCCAGCACTCGATTTACCCTGTATGGTAAAGGTTGGACTACATGTAACTTTCTTTATCTTATGGTCATCCATGGTGTTGAAGCTGACACACAAAGTAAAATGCTGTCAAAGACACTCAGTGCCCCATACAGTCACTGCAAAGTAGATGGATTAGAGAGCAGCTGGAGGTAGCCCAGTCTTCTGTGTATGCATACATACACTGTGTAGCTACATTCAAACAAGTTGCTGTAACATAGTGTGAAATGTTACATAGTTTTACAACTTGTAAGTATTAAATCCAGGCTTGCCATGGCTAAGACATTTACATCCATGTATTAGTTTTTTACAACAGGTTATCTTTTTTTCCCCAGTAATCCTTAACAAGTTTTTATACACTTTTTGAACAATATATACTATTTTATTAATATGAAGATGTATCATTGTTTATAAATTGTTTTTATGTGAGACTGTTACTTTCTAGGAGGTGGGTTTTTGAGTAAAATAATTCTCCATATGTATAAAGTGTATAAAGTTACTTCACATTGATCTTTTAAATGACCATTGAAAATGAATGTCATTTGTTAAGGATTAACTCTGTCAAGACGTTATTTTGAAATTTTTGAAATATATAAATTGAATTATTAACTGGTTAGAGTGAAGCAATGAATGATCCAGCTTGGTTAGAAGTGCATAAAAGGAAGCATATTTAAAACCAGTACATGTATATTTATGTTGTATGCATGTATACCTAAGTACATGCATGCACATATAGACATTGCCATAGATTGGACGATTCAGAAAGAGACTTTAAAATTAACATGATTAATGTTTACTCCTTGATATGTATGTCGTATAAAGAGGATTTTTGTGTAAAACTAAATTCCTACAATGTTGAATTAAAGTACCTCCTAGTGTGCCAAAGTGTAATAAGAAAATAGATGTGTAACTATTAACTGTGCCTTAAATAAGTAAGTAAGTACTATTTTAATGGGTGTATAATTTTCCCATCATACATTAAATTGTATAATGATGTTGGTCCCCAGTTTTGTTCTATTCAGGTGATGGTATTCCTTAATTCTTATAAGCATATTCCCAAAGTTAGTTATATCACCAGTTTATACCTGTGTATTAAGGGGTCTTCCCCAATCATTAATGATGCCTTACATCTTGTTATATGAATGCATCTATACGTACCATTATACCTGACATAATGTGTAAAATACATACATATTTATGGTTTCTTTAGTAAGCTGTCCATAAAAAGTGTGTAGTGAAGTAATTATGCAGTCAGTTAGGGCCTTTTGTTTAGCAACAGTTAAATATGCACTCTTTCAATGATGTAACATCTGGTACTAATGTACAGTGAGCTTTAGTTCATCCCACTGGTACTTTTCATCTGTGGACAGAAGTTTGCATGACCTTTCAGAGAATTTGGCAGGCTGCCATGTAAGTGGATGAGAGCAGCACTGAACATCTATACATACTCATAGGAGTTTAGAGAATTACACCATCCTGACCTATTTCTTCTGAATATTTTGCTTAGCATAGTCACTGATAATTTTCAGGCTGTATAATAATAATTTCTCAGATGTTGCGTTGAAAAACACCCAGAGTGAGGAGATTTAATCTTTAGGATATCTGCTTTCCAGGATATGTCCTCCTTTCCACTCCAACCCTAATTTCTAAAAATTTTATCATCATATATTTCCTTTGTTTCCACAGTTTTTAACAATCTGATCAAGGCTTTTGCTTGATTGTCGGATTTTACTTTTTGGTCTTAAATTGTTGTTGATCTGCCGTCACTACTGTATTTAAAAGGGTTTTAAAAAAAAGACTTCTTGTCTCTTACAGACTTTCAGTGTTACAAGTAAATGAATCATTAGGCACAGTTAAGTTTTAATATCTACCTCACTTATTTAGGCCATAATGTGCATATGCCTGCTGAATGTGTGAGTGTCGGGCACCTTACACAGCTAGACAGCCTATAGCTGGGTCATGCTTTTTTATCAAGACATCATACAGGGGCCAACCACTGGGGAAAGTGGGCGAGAGCTGCTTATTGCATACACCAGCTGTACAGGCCTCACATAGGGAGGGGGGCACAGTGCAGGAAGGTGTTGGGAAGGCAGCCTGCAGTGGCAGCTCACTGATTCTGTGGGGTTAAGCTGGGTCACACCATAGGGCCTGGGAGCATCAGCACTCAGAATGAGGGAGACTCTCCCATGCTGCCGGTGCAGCTGTGCTGGTTGATCAGTACACATGAACTCTAGTAATAGCCTTACACACTAGAGTCTTCAACATCTAATAAAATATATATATATTTCCACCTTTCACTAACTACCTCAATTTGTAAGTGGAATCCTGTATACATTACATAAGTGTTATGTACTGTGTGTGAGTGTATTAATGCATGGTTTTGAACTGCTGTTTTCAAGAAGATATATTTTTCTACCTATTCCTTTTTTTTTATATAGATGCTGTTTGTAAGAAACTGCTTCTCAAAGGCTACCAAAAATACAAACTTGTGTAAATGTCCATTTATTATATGATACCTGTGCAACAAAAATTCACTGTCTTCTTTCATTGATCTGTATATGGCATCCAATATAAGCCACATACTACACTTACAGATTTAAACATTATAGAGCAACTGTGGTCACGTAAATCACTGTTACTTATGAGGAAACATGACATTTGGACATGTACACAACTTTATCAGGACCATATTGTATTGCACAGACATTATTTCTGGGGCCATATGGTTCCCTTGACCCTTCGGAATCTATATTTATACTCAGAACATACATCTAGTACATGCATGTACACTATATGTAGTTGACATGATATGTACCTTTTTAACAATATTTCTATTACATTAAACTGATTACAAACTTGGCAGGTAAGTCTTTTCTGTCAGTGTTTCATCTGGGATTAATTAATCCCAGGTTCCATGAAATTCTGCTGCTGATATGACATCAAAATTTGGAGAACAATTTTAAGTTTCTTACAACAATACAGGAGGCCAAAGTTAAAAGGTAAACTGCAAAAGCTATTAATAGCCCCACTTAACATACAACTTTTAAAAATAGGGTGAAAAATTTTCATTTCACCTAAAGAAATGTTGAACTTGTTAAAATCGGTATGTTAAAGTGTTCACACTGGCACATAAACCCATTTTCAGATTCGCAGCAGCAATGTTGACCTTCAAAATGTCAATAAAATCACACTTTGGTAGGATTTAATTGCAATTGGGAAATTATACATCATAGAAAAGAAACCAGATTTTATAACTGGATACTTGTAACTTTAAAATTCAAAAATAGATTGTGATGTGATGTCACATGACGAATTTCTACAGTTTTCATTGGACTTCAACGCCCTTTGCAATTTATGTTGCTCTGTGAATGCTGTTACACCAAATACCAAATTTCAGCTTAATCAGTAGAGTTCTTGTGGAGAAGAAGTTTGTTAAAGCATTTGGCCACTTAACAATATGGCAGAAAAAGTAGGTTACAATAGAATATCAGTTGTTTAGGTTACACAGTTATGGTTAAGTATGTCTATTTTCAACTACTCACTAGTAATTTGGTTCAGTCATGACATGGCAGTTTTTCAGGAAATGCAAAAAAGTGGGTGCAGAGAAAATTTTGTAATTTTTCAAGCAAGAACAGTAGCAGAGTTGATAATCAGATGTGTATCTATATATTTTCTACAGTGTAAAGAAAAAGGTGGTACCCAAATTTTTCAACCGCCTCTGTAACCAATGTTTGAAAGATTTTGAGAGAACTATGAGGTGTAAAGAACTAATTTGCTCAGGGTTATGAAGCTTGCTTCTTTAGTCACACAAATGAATCATTTCAGCATAATTTTTATATTTTAAGCATTGTATGCTTAAATTCCACTAAAAAAAGTGCTTTAGTGGAAGAAAAGGTTGACGATTTACAGTATGTAATGTTAGTTACAGATTTATTTTCAAATTGAACAGAACATGCAAAACTAAGTAGATAAGAGTAAACATATATAATGTATAGTATGACGTGTAACGGAGAAATAATCTGTCCAAACATTGCTTTTCATTCTTGGCCATGTTTCCTTAAGGTGAAATGTCAGGGTTATCGATTTGCTGCTAAAATTTAACACAGTGAGCAGTATATTGTTCTTTTTTATGAGTTACATTGAATTCATTCCATATATGTGAGTAGAAGTAAGTTGTAAATTAAACAGTCTGCTATTTGTTGATAATGCCATTTCATGACACATAGACCTAAAATTGTACTCCAAATTGAACTCGTGAAGGATTCCTGATAAGTAACTCTCAAGAAGAAGATTATGGTTATGTGAAAAATAAAGAAAATTATGCTTTTAAAATTAAAATTTGTTTTAATTACATTTTTGGATCATAGTTAACAACCCAGAATTTTCCTTCTATTTTATGCCTTTTTTACCCATCATTGTTTGGAAACTGTGGCCCTTTTGTGGTACATTTTTATGATAGACAGTATCACAAACTGTATGTTAAAGATTAACAAAATGTTGCATTTAACCTTTAAATATATGCATCAAATAGGTATAATTTATCTGCTGATTCAGTGCTCTATCAAGTGTGAGCATTCAGCTTCAGATATTTTGTTTTGTACAGAGGATTGTAAGTTTTCAACCTTAGCCCAAAATGGTTGATTATTGATGATTGGAAACTTATTTATCTGGTGTTCAAAACCATTGCATTTCATGAAATGATAATCCTATGGCAACATCCTGAAAAAAAGAAGAAATAAATGTACGTCTCATATATCAATGCAAAGATTAATATGAAAGATAAATTAGTGAATTATTTCCACTACAGTAACCTGTAACCATTATGCTATTAAATGAGAAGCCTGTAGGTGATATAGCTGACAGTTTCCAAAACTTGGAAAGCATTGCATTTCATGTTTAAGAAGGTAATAAGGCTGTATCCTTAATATATGTACCTCCAACTGTGTGTGTATATGACTATCTCTGAGACCCAGACTTGCTATACAAAGGACACATTCATGTAGTAAATCAGAAGTATTGTTGCCGATTCCTGTTAATGCATATGACAGAGACAATACAAATATACAAATTAGCAGCCTGGTTGGAAAAAGAAAAGAAAAATGAAATTTTCATCTTTGGATATAAATGGGGATTTTTGATGGGATCTTGGAATTGATTATTGTGAGTCATTTAAGAGTGGCTGATGTATGCACCCATGTAGATGTATACCTGTACAGAGGACCAATGTTTTATAATGTTTTAGTAAAAGAGCTGTATATACTAATTGTGTACAGTTAAACGCATAGACCTCATAACTCTTATGGATTTATATCTTGATTGTAGCGTATACATTGTAACAAAACTTCCCTTTCCATTCAACTTTCTGACTATACTAGCTGGTAAATCAGTGTGGTAACTTCAAGCCATATTACATTGCTGCTAGGTGTATAAAATTATAGTCAATAATTTGAAGAATTACCTGACAATCCTTGCAACTTCATATGGCAATGCAATTCTTATGTAGATTACAATGATCCAAGTCACAGTATTATATGTTCACACTTGTAACATAAATGTTACTTTGTGCATGTTTTTACTTATTTGTAAATATGATGTAAATGAACAGGCACATTCTTGTATTTTGTCCATGGATTGTACATACATACAGCCTTGTTTATCAGGCATAATTGCTGTTTATTTGTACAGATGAGATAATTATATAATATTTCTAATACATGTAGTTAGGTTAGTTGAATTTTTACTTCGTCTTTTATCACTAATACTAATTTTACAAGAACTATCACATCATATTACAATTTAAAAACATGTATGTTTCCTAATTTGCATTGAGACAACTGTGTGGCATGAAAAGTCTTTGTCAAGCAAACTGTACTTTCACTAAATTAGAAACATACATGTACAATGACTAATAGACTGATATAATTGTTCCCAAATGGACAGAAGCCTCATTACTTGCCTACATGTAATTCATATATAATACACATTGTTGCAGAAAAAGTACAAGCAGACATTTATGATTAACCACTATGCACAAATACGAGAATGCTGTAATTTTTTTTTCATAAAGCCACATTAAAGAAAATACTTGATTACCATCACAAACCTCATGAAAAATTGGGCAAGTGGCACTTTTTTCCTTGTTACATGTATTTTGTTTTAAATTTTTGTTTAATGAGAAATTAATCATTGAAAATGTGTTAATGCAAAATTTTTCTATGAAGGCCTAATGCAAACACTAGCCTACTTAACCATAATCTGCTCTCATGTGTACACACATGGAGATCATGCAACCACAACCGATGAGGCTGTGACATGCCAACAGTTAACATGCTTACTTATCAGTTTAAACTGGAAAAAATGTGTTCTTCATATCTTTGTCTTTGACTCCCTTGTGTATGTTTTCCTAATGATTAAGTGTTGTAAAATGGCCATTGTTTGTTTCAGAAAATCACAGTTTAGATTTCTGAGCTGTATGTTTGAATTTGGTGCTATGAGAATACCTTTATTATGCATTGACATGTTGTTTCTTTTAAGTCATATATTCCTGAATTGTAACTGTTCATTTTGAAATGCATGTAACTGCAAATATTCTGTAGTATGGTATTAGGCTGCAAAGAAACAAAGTGTAGTCTTGGTGTATACAGGTAAAAAAATGAAAGGTATATATTTACACATACAAACCTGTTGTTTTTTTTATTAACACTCTCATTCATGTAAAAGCTCCTTACATAACTTGATCAAAAATCTGGCTTGCCACCATGTTCATTGGGGAAGAATGGGAGTCAAGTTAGTGTATGCATCCATTATTCTAAAGGTGATGTTATGTACAGACTTTGTTTTGCAGCTGTGTACATTTTCCTTATTTTGGGAAATACGACACAGAAAAACATGCTAGGCATAATTAATAATCGGTCCCTTTCTTTTGTTTTTGTATTATTTTGATAGCTCGTCCTCAAGTTCAATGCAAAATCTTTACCTTTGTTTGTCATGGTATACAATGGTTGTATACAGTCATGTATATTAAAAGTGTTACTTGTTTTACGTCCATTTTATTTCTTGTATTGTTTTCCCTTTCTTTCCTGTTTTATATTCATTCAAGATTTTAATGAAGTCTGACATGACAATTACAAAGAAATTAAATTTAAATATTAAATAAAGCTTTTTTTTTTTGAGTTTTTGTTCTTGGTATGAAGGTCTACGAACCATTGCCACCATACAGTAAATCACCTATAATTTCATGAACTTTTTGAACTAACTAATCTTACCTTTGTCAAGGGATGGGGACAGTGGAGGGTGGAGAGATTAGGGACATTAATGAATTTCATTAGTTGGTTCAAACAATAAAAAAAATGACTATTTAGTGGCATAAAGTTTTTGTCTGTAACAGCTGAGATTCACATTGGGAATGTTGAACCAGGCTACACCTCTGATTCTGTTCAACAGGCTAATTCATAGGTGAAAAATTATAGTGATTTACTGTATATTTGCTTACTCCTGCTGGACGTCTCCTGTATTGATGTTAACGAAGTGATGCTTCATCTTGGCATGTATACTAAATAGTTCTGCGTGATGATTAGATGATGAACTTTTGGGTCACTTGTTCTGAATTATAAAACACTTGTAACCTGTGGGTATTAGGAAATGCAGATTGAGAGGCCGGGATTAAACCAAGGCCAGGATTAAACTAGCATCTTGTTTGCAACCTGCTGAAATTCTCACACATTACGATATTGACCCACATTACATAGGCCCACTCCTTGCATTATATTATGGTGGTTCAACGGACTTCAGCTTACAGTCGTTCGTTTGACTTCAGCTTATACTGGTTCAGCTCAGCTAAGGCCTACATACATGTAGGTCCAGATGACTTCAGATTACACAGACTGAAATTACACAGGTCCAGCTAACATCAGCTTACACAGATTCAACTGACTTCAGAATACAAAGATTCAGATGACTTCAGCACACAAAGGTTCAGATGACTTTGG
Organism: Liolophura sinensis; assembly: GCF_032854445.1. Taxonomy (NCBI): domain Eukaryota; kingdom Metazoa; phylum Mollusca; class Polyplacophora; order Chitonida; family Chitonidae; genus Liolophura; species Liolophura sinensis. The sequence goes on from NC_088301.1 coordinate 38,156,109, forward strand.
GTCACAGAGGTTCAAATGATTTCAGATTACACTGGCTCTGTTGTCATGAAATTACACAGGTTCAATAAACATCAGCTCACAAGGGTTCAGTTGAACTCGGTGTAAACAGCTTCACTGGACGTTAGCTTAGGTACTTACAGAATCATTTTACTTCAGATTACACAGGTTCAGCTGTGACTACTTTCAGCATACTCATGATCAGCTGACTTCAGCTTGCACTTGTTAATTAGATTGTATCACCATAATTAATTATATTTATTTCTCTTACTGGCATATAGGTGGTGTAAAACTTTGAGTTTTGTTCTCCTGTAGACTCACAATGCCGAAACTGTAACCAGAAAACTAAATCCACCGGGGTCAAAAGCATAGGCTTATCCCCAAGAATTTCTCCAGAGACTGTTGACAGTAACACTGAACTTGATGTGACCCTGGCAAGGTGCTCACATGGGCAAAGGTCTATGGTCTCTCATGCGTAGCCTGTAATGTATTTGTGCAGGTTTATTTTTGATGACTGATGCAAGGTTTAGTGACAAATAAAACCGCCAGTGTTTACACCTGGAGAACCTAGACAATGCCTGTGCCCAGAAATTACATTATATATATTGACTTTGTTACATGAGAACAAAAATTTTAAGAGTGATGTTGAATTTTTACTGAAATCTAAGATTGCTTCTTGATCCTGGGGGTTGGCAAGTTCATAATATGTATGGACTATGTTCACTAATGTTTGTTCAATAATGACACAATCTTATGATAATCAGTATAGACAATTACATCACAGTAAACATGGAAGACACCCGTTTAATTCTGAATGAATTGCCAATTTTGAATGAACTGAACAAGTTTGCATAAACACTGGTGCATTTGATGTCTCATCAGTGAAAGTCCTAGCATTTCATTTGGCTTATATATTGTGATCATGCTCACGTTTTTTCACACAGAGTGAATTGTTAGACTGGTGCTTTGTGCCTAGCTAAACAGACTTTAATACACACCAAAGTGAACTAGTGTCTTACAAGTGCAAGCAGTGTATATATGGCAGATTTCTGGCTTACATTTAAATAAACATGTATGTTGAATTTGCATTTTACACCAATAAAGCATCTAAATGATAAACAAAACAAAGTCAAACTGCATCATAAACAAAATGTTCTATGGAATATTACAACTTACAACTAACATTTCTTACAGAAATGGATTGCTAATTTGGATGCAATAAAAATGAAGTTTGTAAACTAGGCACACTCATTTGGCCAGTGTCTCTAAATGAAAATAAGTTATTAAACTGGAGTGCAAATGCACCAGCTGATTTACATGACAATTAGTGCCAGCTAGGCAGCAAACCAAGAGGCCCCAATTCTACAGCAGGGCTATAGCTCGTAACTACATTTTACATCAGGGCCTACATGCACCCGAGACTTCAAAAGCATTTTTCTCAACTCCATGAACACAATATGTGGACTGGAATTAATGTTTGCTGGCAGCCTGATAAACTAAACATATAATGTGGCTCATACATCAATGCAGTATAAGCATGGTTGTTGTGGTGTGAAAAAATTGTGGGGACATGAACTTTGTAGTGTCAACAGTCCACTTACCATAGTAATGAACCAATGTCCAGGAGACTGCATTCTTTAAAAAAAAAATGTAATCCTAATCATATTGAATATTAAGACATCCACAAGCTTGTCTTCATAACATTTTAATGAAAATATTGTATACCAGTTTAAACTCTGTTCTTATTTTTATTTAGTTCGTTGTTGTTTAACACAGTTCTCCAGCATTTTTTGCTGATGTGATGGTGGATACTGTTAAGGGAGGTGCAAATGCAATCACTTTACTGCTTCTTGCCACAAAGGCCCCCAACGAACAGTGGACGCCATGAAGAAAAGACAAAATAACTGAAATAAAGTAATTTTTCCTTTATTTTAACAGTTATTTTCTCAACTGATGAGCAGATCCAGCTTAGTTCATACCACATTATAAATAAATGTAAACATATATGGACTGATGTTCTGATTGCACACCAAAATAAATGCTCATGTCTCCCTGTTACAATATTTTGCCTGCTGATCTCATATACTTGAAACAACAAACAAAGTTAAAACTTAAAAAAACTTATTCTACTGTGGCCAATCTTCCAGCAGCAGAAATACATTTATCAGATGTTTGATTACTGACTTACACTGAATTAATTTTTTCAGATTTTTCCCTTGTGAAACACGTTATGAAGGTCCTGGGCTTTTCCAGGGAAGAGTACTCACTGCATTGAGTGTAAAGAGACATGGGTACCATACTACTAACAATCTTGTTTCTCCTATCAAACAGCCTATGACTGAGCCAAACTATAATATACAGCAACCCAATTGGTAGGTCCAAGTTTTAAGGTGATGTTATATTATCTGAATACCATTTACTGTTTTCATCTTTTCTATGAGAAGTGAGAAAGGAAAACGCAATCATGGCATACATAGTCGTCCACTCTGATGGTTCCTCAATATATAATCACTTACTACAAAGCACAAGGGTATAAAATGAAATCACCTGAAACTTTTTTTACCATACAATCAGAATTTTTGTTGCCTTCAACATCAACAATCTTTAAAACTGGCCTAGATTGTGAACAAGTGACTGAGTAACAAACACTAGAAATTTTGGTGTTTAAATATAACTAACTGTACTCATTAACAGCTTTCATAACCCAAACAAATAGTGGTCAGTCTATACTGTCCACATCAACAAACTACATATTTATGTAGCAAATTTCCTACAAATAGTAAAATCAACCAATTTAAGTGTAAATTCACTTGCCATTTACTTTGAAAAGAAAAGTATCTTCTTATAAATGACTTGCAAGCCACTCAAATTCAAGTATACATGGATACATTTCAATGCGCCATGCCTCTCCCAAACAAACGAACATATTCAAATGGATGGCATTTTCATCTTGCGCAGCTAAAAAATTTCAAGATTTGAAACACAATGACAGTCAAAACAAAACACTGAGTTAAAAAAAACACATGGTAAAAATATGGATCTTTCTGACAACACTAACTTAACTACTTCTGGTATAAAAAAATCCTTACCTAAAACAACTTTCCTGCATGTATTTTCAAAAATTTGAAAATAAACAACTTGATATTTAAAATTTTGGTTACATGCTGGATAAGATTATAACCAAAATTACTTGTGGAAGGTGCTTCTCAACAAATGTATTTATACACATCTCCATATCACAATCTCATACTGATAAAAAAAAACGAAAAACAAAAAAAAACATTTACTAGTCAACATCATAATTGCTTTTCCACACCAAACAGAAGGGACAATGATATTCATGCAATCCTTTTTACAATGTGATGTGTAAGAGACTTTGCAGGACAGTTTCAATTATATAACTCATGAGAATCATGGCCTTGGCCAAGAACTTAGATTTCAGAAAAAAAAACTAACAAGATAGCACACTCATTTATTCACTGGATAAGTGTTTGGCAAGTTACTCTCAAAGACAGCATGGATGATGACACTAATATGCTAGCCAACTTAATAATCTTGTACTCTCATATACATTAATCCACTTCACTTTTTAGACATTTTGCACCAAAATACAGAAATTCGTCACCATCTCTGAAGATATCTGGTACAAAAGTGATACAAATGCAGCAAAAAATAGTTTCAGTAGTAACTTTTTCAATGTTCTTTCTCACTTCATTACTTTGATATGCATGGAAAATTGGGCTGAGCCTGATGAAAACCACTCCCCTTTGCTGGGGAAAAGCACCCTGGCCAAACAGCCAGCTATGGCCTCACAAAACTATAAAGGTGTGAATAAAAGTGTCCACCATTGCAGACAAAGAAATTCTGAATTTCTAATACAATCATGGGTATTTTTAGAGGCCAGCAGCTCTTGCGGAGAGGAGGTTGTGTGGAGTGGAGACCATTTTTCACAGACTATGCATAAAAACAAAACAAGCACACAAAAAACATTCTTTCTCAGAATAGTTTGACCCATGGGTGAATTCCAGTATATGAGTGAATTTCAGTCCATTTGTATTAACTGTCAAAATTTTGAAGCTGAACTATGCCCCACGTTTAACAAACTCCTGGACCTTACTTTCAAATATCATTGTTAATGACTCATTTCCTCATTATTCTCCAATCCACATTACCTCATTACCTGAAGTACCTTGAATATGGAGGACCATAAAAGCATTTTCTATATTCTACAACTTGAAAAATTAAACTCAAGAAAAAAATTTAAACTCCTGTTAAATGCATGTATAGCTTTCTATCAACAAAGATGCTAAAATGCACGTCTATGAGTAAGTGTGCACCATTTTATCCATTTCATTATTCCTACCCTATCAGCTGGGTTACACACAAAAAAACAAAAAGTGTAACATGATGTAAATGAACTAGATCGCCATGAAAGCTAAAGTGGTTTATTACTTTTTGCATTGTGAAGTCCTTACCCCAGCTTGCTTTTGTGTATTTCAATACCTCAATATCTGTGCTCATCATTCCACAATAACCCATCCAGTTATACGGGATGATAATAGTTTCTATAAGGTCTCCACTTCTGCTTAAATGGTGTAATTTGAGCTTCATGCTTATTAAGTTCATCGCCTGTTGTTTTTATCTAGCCTCAAATGCTGATATTTCAATCACATATATCAGAAATGATAATTCAATCTTCTGGCTTTGAGTTGGTAAACCAACACCATGTATCTAAATTTCATTTCAATCTTCTGGCTTTGAGTTGGTAAACCAACACCAAGTCTTACATAAAACAAATAGCAAATATGACACTGTCATCAAATAAAAAATGAAATGACTGTTCTTAAAACCTTTTGGCTCACATGCTGGTCAGGCTGAGTGGTTAACATTTGTGGTGTAAAAATACACACTCAGTCCATGTTACAAACATGAATTAAGATCGTTCATGAGGTTGCAATAAATTAGTAGAGATTTAGATACATAAATATAGATTTTCAGTGACATTCATGAGAACAAAACATTTTCTCGTTCATTATACAGAAATACATTGCCCTACATGCCCATGGTGAGAAGATTCTAAGGAACGTGCAGAGAACTGGGATCAGGGGGGATAACTCTTGCAGTGACTATTTCTAGCTTTGACTGTTGCTTTAGACTTGTTTGTACCTTTATCAACAAACACCATACATGGCCATTACACACAAGACTGGATCACAGATTTTCACGGCATTCTCCACAGCAGTACAGCACCAAACTAGACTGCCACATATTTGTCTTGACAAACAACAATACCGCAAGCATTCAGAGACTAACAAATAAACAGATTTGATTGTTACACCTTACAGAGCCAGTCCCATGTAGGTAACATCAAGTTCATGCTAAAATTAGTCCACTTCACCAACCCACAAGAGTTCCAAAGGGGAGTTGTGTCACTAGTTACACATGTCCATGTGTATGAATTATATATATATATATATATATATATATATAACAGACAATATTAACTTATGCCTATGTACAACCATTAAAATGATCTTCACTTTCATTAGCGCTCTTCTATTATGAGAGTTTCTTGTGGGAACAGATTTAGGTCCTTCAATGACTTTGATTGATCAAGCAGTGAGACCTGTTGAAAAGGAAAGAGAAGTAAACATTATTATTGTTACCTAAACTACGTCTGAACCTTAATGACAACTTGTGTGCCTGGAGATGATTTCTGACAATTTTTGTTACCTGAACATACAGGCTTAAATTTCATATTTTCTTCAGATACCTTCTCTAAATTAAAATAAAATCTTGTCCATGACTAAATTGCTCATATTTCCAGATACTGACAGTCCTACTGATTTTAGCAAAATATGCTTTGAGAGGTGTTTGGAATAAAGGATGACACCGTACTAGGAAAATGTAAATCTTAGTCCCAGAAGTAATCTTAGCCCCAGAAATAATATCTCATGATATTTATTACCCCAAAAAACTTTTAGTCAAATTTTTAAGTCATTTAGGGAATGTCCAAAACATTTTCTTGACATTTCCCAATGCCTCTTTCTTAATGGTAAATTTTTAAAATGTGGTGCAGTGTTTCCTGTACTGAGGGTTTACATGCCATACCCATGTACAAATGAACAAAAGACAGTCACCAGGAAAAAGTGAGCAAAAAAGTTAACTCTTGAGAGAATCCTTTCCAGTAACTATGAAAAGAGCCTGATTTTTAGATGTACTTACATCTTTACGTGGATATGTTGTGAGAAGTTTGAAATCCTCTGTGTGAAAGCCTTTAGAGGCCACAAAGTTGAGGAGAACATTCAGGGTGTTTGTTGCCAGGAACCTGCGTTGCAGCACATCACCCCCAGGCACCCGAATCTTGATATGACTGACAGGGTCAGGGCAATCTGCATCTGGCTCCTCCGGTAAATCTTCAGCCAGAGACTTGCAAATAGCCTTTATAAACACATCATAAATTAATAATGATTTAAGACTTAAAAATCTAAGCTAGACACCTACAAATAGCCTATATAATCACATTATAAATTAATAGTGATTGAAGGCTTAAAAATCTCAGCCAGAGACTTTAAAATAGCCTTAACATTAATAATGATTGAATGTTTATACAAATGACCTATATAAACACATTATAGCCAGGGACTTCAAAATAGCACCAAGGGGTTAAACTAACTCGATTTCACTGTCTGCAGAACAAGACAACATAAATGCATCACCTTACTGTCAAATGTGACGAGCAATTTATCTAAATATACCTCTTTTATCGCTTCATCATTTTGACGTTGCTGCTCAACTTCTCTTTGTTTGTCCACCTCTTCTTGCTGGGCACGTGCCTAGGCAAAGAGAAATAAAATTGTGGAATATACAGGAGAAAAAACAGCAGCACATAAACCAACAATCCTGTTGGATCCACAGAAAAATTCATCGGTATTGTGTTGTGTAAAACACTGATCAAATAAATTAATCAAAAGTAGGGGCGTATCAAAGTGTCTTTATTATCTCCTCTGGTAACAAACAATTTAGAAAATTATTACCTCTCCTTGGAAGGACGTGGGATTTCTCAATTGCTTCAAACTGGCGAACTTGAAGCTTTGCTAGCCAAAATGCAAATTGTTTTCAACGAAGTTGTAATAGTGGATGTATTTTAATAGTGGAACATTTCATCGAAGAAGCAATAAAATACTGTCTGGCAACGCTAATTTTTGATGTGTTTTTCATCTCAGATTTCATAAAGGTACATGAATCTGTTCTCAGATTTTTCTATCAAGCATATTCCTACTGCTAAAAAAAAATAAAAATAATAATAATAATAATTACTATTACCAGAAAAGACCACAGATTACATACCTTTGCCCGATCAGCTGCCAGAGACTGTTCATAGGCTGCATCTTGCTCACGTTTAATCATTTCCCTTGCCTCTCTCTCTTTCTGAATCCAAGACACAAAAAACACTCATTTTATGCTACAGGAGTTGTAACTGCTTATGAACAGGAACATACAACCTTAATACAGTCTTCACCATTTGAATGAATCCACAACAAGGATATCTGAACATTATTCAGAGGCTTAGTCTGTATTAAAAACACAGGCCTATATTCACAGTCACCTATATTCTACACTAACAAGGCTGGTACATTCAAAGCACTTCTGGTATATACATGTATATTTACAATTATTCTTCAGAGAGATGCTCTTTCCAACAACGAACTTCATATTAATGAATTGGTTAAGGAAATATGTGTATATGTATTTATGTATAACAGGATAAAACAGAAGAAAGAATCAATCATCATGAGTAAAAGATAATGTAAGATTGCACCCTGTGCCCCTCAGTGCTGGGAAAGAACCCACCTCTTCTGCAATATCTGATTTCAGGTTTAACTGGAACACTTCTGATGCATTAATTAGTGCTGACATGAGTTCATCCAGAGTCTGGTGACCTGTGAATAAAAAACCAAAGACATTAACAGCCAAATAATTTACCTTAGACAATATAATATACATACATGTATGTACATGTGGTATGTTTTTCATTTTCTATCATGGGCATTCTTAACATTTGGTTTGTTATAAGTAGAATGTCATAATGACTCATTCAAAAATACAGTATGCATGTGTACTGATTACAAAATGTAATGAGACAACATCTTCACATATATACCCATCATGTTCTCTATGGTCTTTACATCAATGGGTACTTGAGCTGAACTCACCATGTATAACAGAGAAGACTTCCCTAGATGATCGTGTTCTCAGAATAATCAAAAAGACAGGTAAATGTTCTGATTTGTAACTGAGCTGAGCAGCATCAAGACTACCAAACAGTGAGGTGGCTGCATTCTGTAACCTAGAAAACAACATATCTTAATTAGACAGAAATTTGCCAACTCCTCAACGCGGAGATGTTTACTGTTACAATGTACTACAGCAGACAAACATTCTTAGATAGAACAGTCTAACAACTTGGTATGGGAATTCACTAATGTTGATATCAACATACCATTCCATCAAATTTAACTCATCAATAAGTATTCAAGGCCTCTGGTATGGGCATATCATGCAACACAACAAAATAAGCTTCCATTTCTTATACTACCTTTACAGATTTTTATTCTCTGCATTCTGTTTATAAATAAGAATGGGTACCTTTTTCTGTTGGATTCATGTGTCAGATCCCATGCCCAAGTGATGAAGTTTGAACTGAGATAGTTAACCACACTTTCAGAGCACAACACTTGAGAACAGAATACATTGGCTGCTATACTGTTGTCATGGTGAAGGTATATCGCTAATGGCTTGCGCTGCAAAAAGAAAAATAGGATACAAGTTTTCTATGCAGAATTTTCACTATTGCGCAAGACACTCAATAACACACGTTGTAACATTTATGGTAGCATTATATCAGTAAATGCACAAGGCAACAAATTTCACAGTGTAAAACACTCTTTAGAAGACTCTCATTCATTTAACAGATAACCAAATGATAGTACCATACAATTATATTAAGAAATTCAGACCTTGCTGTACACAATTTTATGGAAATGTTACATTTATAGGCCTACTGTTACCTAATCAAGCTATCTACTTACCTCCTTAGCACTGACTAATAATGAGTCCTTTACAGCATCCTCCAGTGAGCCCACATAAAACACTGGATGACATTCACCATACCTGTGATAAGAAGTAAGAGTCGTATATATTTGTTCATGAATACAATCATTAACAAATAAACCTGTGAAAAGCACAGATCCATCAGTTCATCAACAGCTCATAATTACCTGTTGGAAAATTCTTTTGTCAAATGTTCCAAGGCAAATACTTCATCTGTAACATTGTCAGGTACTGAAAGAAAACCAAATCACAATATCTGTACTGAAAGCTCAGAATGAAAAATCCAGTAACTATGACAGATCATTTAACAATGTGTAAATTTAATATATACCTGTAACAGTTGCATACATTCTTGATTTCTGAATTTTTAAGTCAATCATCAACATGTTATTCACTACACAGATACACAGCATAAGAATTATTCCAGCTTACTTAAAGATCTGTTTTTGTTTCTTGACAGAACTTCCTCATCTGCATCAAACATGTCATCTTCTAACAATGGGTTGTACATTGTTTCATCATCATCACTCACTGTAATTTCCATGTCCTAAAAAAACAAGGAACATTAATTCAGTAATTTCACAAAGACTACTTAACACCTAAAATTCGCATGTGAAAGTCTTTAACTGTATGCTGACCTATCACAGACAAGTGATGCAATTTAGAATATCTGAATCCTGTTTTTGTACAAACCTCAGTTGACTGTGCTTTCCTTGTATCTGAGCATGATGTAGATACTTTGTCCACCTCCAAACTGTGGGCAGGGTAGCTAATACCAGAGGCTGCCAGTGTTAACTAGAAAGGAGAGAAGCACAGTAATAAGCACAGTAGTAATCTAGAAATCTACTATTAATATTTAAATGTTAATTCAATAGTATGCCTAATCAAGAATTTATGTACAAATATTGCAGTATTTTAGCCATGTACAAGAAACTGCCACAGAAAAAAAAAAACGTTACAAACATACAAACAGAAGTATACCTGCAGAGTTGTTTAATCACCATACCGATACTCAAGAATTTTTCACTTAAATGATGGCAGTCAGGTTTACGGGTGAAGAAAAACAGAGTGACCAGGGTAAGCGACTGAGCTGTGGCAAGTTTCTCTCATAAATTTGGTTCAAACCTAACTGGAAGAAGTAGTTACAATCACTGGACATGGAAAATATACTGTCGACGCCTATAATGATCAACTTACTGAGTCATCTTTAGCATCCTCAGGCCAGCCTGTCCACGCCTGATGACGAACTGCTACATCTGTTAGGTGATATACATCACTCTTCACCTGTCAATAGTTAACAGTCATATACAATATGAAGACTAGTCACCAGAAATGTATAAACATAATCAATGACTGCAAGAAAAATTTAAATAATATATGAATAACACCTGGTAATATAAAATCTCAAAGGTCCACACAAACATGTCACAAGAAAATCAGATGAAACGAACTCAAGGGAAATACAATTTGTAAATTTACAATCAAGGCATGTGCCATACATCAACATACACACACTATGCTTGTTTTCTACAAGTTAGGTGTAGCTTCATGGCATTGATGAAAATTATACAGAATTTTTAAAGTAAAAACGGTAAGCAAATGTAATATAAATTTGCCACTATGTTAACATATAACAAACCTCTTTGATTGTTTTGCTACCAGGAAACTGTAGTGAGAACTGACGCGGAATGCTGATGCTAGGCTCCCTCACTGTGATGTTCAGTGTGTATGTGTGGCTCAGTTTCTCTTCAATGGTGTAACTGTAAATGTATGAATACATGCTTAATAATACAGGGAACCGCACCAAGTCAGTACAGTTCAATGACAATATTTTTATATATATACTGCTGAAGACTCAATGTGGGTTCAATAATAATATTGAAGTCAAGGCATCACTGCGTGAATGTACAAGGTTTCACACGAGATAATGATCCAGTCATGTGGATAGAAAGCTTGTGAAAACCTTTTACATTTACGTCGTGATGCCTTGACTTCATTAATATTTTTTTAGCTTTGAAAAACGAACGTGTCTTTAGTATATGAAACTAGAAGGTCTCCAGAATAGAAATAAATGTACAAAAAGATGAATTTCAGTGTACTTTTCAAGACCTGATAGTTCACAAATCAGATCTAAAGTCATTTTAAAGTAATAAACCAATGACTTTTTTCTTTTACACTTTAAAACTATAGCATGCTTAACAGTACATGTTAGGATTTGTGAGAAATTAGCAGTTAAGATTAAGCATGTTCTAATCTTAAGGGACAAGACAGCACTTGGCTAAAACATATTTCAATCGAAAGCAGGATACTCAAGCTTTCTACAAAGTATCATACTTTATTATTTTAATCAGATTACACCGAATAACATGTGCGACAAAATGACAATAATGAAAATAGTTATAAATAGCCCAAGGGCCATTTCACAAGATGTTGTGCAGGTCTGTATTATTTACAGACCACCACAGACGTAAAATCGGTTGAGTTTACAAGCTGTGTGATATTCGATGATGTTATCACAAATTATGTCAGACAGTAGCATACTGCCTTGGCCCAAACAGCATTCATCTCCCCAAATTCATTTTCTTGTCGTTTATTTCAGCATTTAGTCAGCAGTTTCTAAATAACAAATATAAGAGTCAGTGCAAAATTCATTAGGGGTGTTGAAGGTTTATGGGAATGAGAAGATGGCATCTCTCTAGGAAACACTTAAAATTAATTAAAAATCTTATGATATCATTTTTCTCTACATTTATTACAGGTGAAGTAAGTAAATTTTGCTCCTTCGTCTTTCTCGCATACAAAGGATTTTTTTTTCTTTTATTAAATACAGTTGAAACTATAGAAACACTGTGTTCAAGATGACGTCAGGGATAACTAGGTCAGCACTGCTTTCATCTTAGAAGCCACCCCTACAATACTGAAGCATAGCAGCCACAGTCAAACACCCAGATCAGCCTCAGAGGTACTTGGATTTATTGAGCATGAATCTTGTTGTACAACAATCATACTGTAATTTTGTAAACATTTAATTGGGGTCAAAATCACCAGCACAACCCCTCCGGAGGCTACGACTTGAACAGGAATACCCCAGCCATGGATCTGCAACTGGGCTATTGAAACATGGTCGCTGGAGTTCCTTGTAAATGATATAGTAGGCCTACTGCATCAACGGTTCAAGCAGTGGAAGAAATATTCTTCCAGTATGTCCAATTTCTGAGAAAACTATATCTGTCATTTCATCACCAAAGTTCATAACTTTTATCTGTCATAGGCTGCTGCTTAGACTATTATAGAGTTAGAGTAATCATTACGTCACCTTACCCTTGATAATGGAGATGTGCTGAAGGTTGGTCCAGTTGAAGTTTCACTACACTTTTACAAGATTGTTAAAAATCTAAAAAAATATTTAATGTCGGTTTAAGATAATTTGAATGGTAGTCTTTCAGTGGACATAAACATTAGTCAGATGCTGTCTTTCACTTTAATACAGTTTTTGCAAATCTTCCTCCCTACTTCTCCCTCACCTCTGGTCTGAGCTTGTAGACGGTAAGACCACAGTGGGGTTGGTGACCTCTGGCGTTAGAAGGTAAAGACGTGTCTCTTTAGGCAAGTGGAGATCTCGTAATACTCTCTGTAAAAGGGAATAGAAGTAGTAAATTACTCTTTGGTTTATCAAAAAGTTATAAGGGGCCTCATAACTATTAGAAGTAAATTCAAAACAGCTTTGTTAAAGACATGGACATCAGAATCAAGCAAACAAAACGATAATCTGACTTAGAATCCAGCTAAAGCTCTGAAATTGTTCTTGCTTTGGTTTTGGAAATTATAGTACAATCTCACATACAAATTACCTTATCATCCACTTTTCTTTGAACCCAGCCTCTCAATTCCTGTTTTGACACTGGTATATTCAATATTTCATTGAGTGATTCTTTGATCTTGCCTACAATGCACACAAAGTGACATCCTATAACAACACCTCTTTATGCATAACATGTATAGATAATTCATAGCTTTTCACTTGCATCCATGGTATCCTATTCTGGTTTAAAGACGTTATACCTCAGGCTGAGAGGAAAAAGTTAAGTCCTAATAAAATCAAATTTTATCCATTTCCCTCTACAGCTTAAATTGTAACCCGTCAGAAAATATGAACCTTGCCGATGTGCTTTTTCACTTCAAACTCCTTTTTAGATAGTGACAGTTAATGACCTAAGCCTTACATGGACATAAAATTCCTAAATAGCCCTCCAGAAACATAATATAAACATAATGTATTTTTACTGCTACACTTGCATGTTGAGAAATAAGCCAAAAATTACACTAATGAAAAAAAAAATTACATTACTTTCTCTCAGCATTCAAAGGCCTTTTTCTTTACTGAAGCTGACACATGACCTACCCACAGTCTCTGTATCGGCTAGTATCAGGGGGATATTCTCATCTCTGTACTCCACTATGAAGTTCAACATGCGAACAACCCCAGTGCTTCCAGAAGGCCCACTAGTTCCTGCCATTGGGGTTTTGGATGGGGCAGGATTACAGGCCCCTGAGAGATCCACCATGTTCTCTGTGTGAGGAGGAATGTCTTCAATTGTCACCATTTCTGCAGCTGATCCACAATCGCTCACCTCATTCATCACACTCTGGACAGCAGGCTAAACACATGAAAAACAGGAAAATTTACATTTAAGAATTCCACATCAAAACTGTTTTAATATTTGGGATGATATTATTGCGGTATATCAAAAAGAAAACTTGAACATATGCAGTCATAAGACACAGAAATGATCACATTAAAATAATATTTTTGTCATTTTTTTAAGGACACAAAAGGCAATGACACAGCACCACGCTGGGGGACAGTTTTTCTGTTTCTCTGTGCAGCTTTATAACAGGAGGTGACTATAGCCTCCCCTAATTCTACAAGTCTGAAAACATATTTACTTACAAGAAGACTCCAGTCATGTTGTTCAAGAATGGCAATAGATGTCTCAACATCTTCAAATCCAGTGCACTCCTAAAACAAAGAAGTAAAAAGCATAAATTGACTGAACTACATGTAGTAGGTACAGTATGCCCTTCCAATAATAAGCCGAGTCTGCATTTAAGGAATGTCGCATGTTCACACAGGTTGAGACGAGACAGGATGGTGGCTCTCATGAACTAACGGGGCTAAAAGGCTTGATTTTATAGCAGCTGCTTGCCGTGACATTGAGCAAAGATTTGGCTATGTGAGATGTGTATTTAGTTCACCAAGTACCATAAAATCTTGCCTTTTAGCTGTGTTAGTTTGTGAGAACCCCCACCCTGTCTCGTCGATATCTGCTTGAACTTGCGGGACCCCTGAAATGCCGATCCAGGATAGTAGCCTCAAACCTCACTTGAAACACTTGATAAGCATTGTTATTGTACGTCATTTTATTCAATTCATTCTAATTTCACAAATTTTCAGGATGGGGTAACTGTCGGATTTGCCTAAATTGCTCATTTATCATGGTGATGAACATATAAATTCACAACAACCTGTGACTTGTTCCCCTAATCCAAACAAGGCCAGCGCTATCATGCAGCTAGCAACGTCTTTATGATCATTCATTGAATGCATGAGCCTGACTGTGATTCCCAAAATCCAAAGAAATTTCTCTTTGTACTTCTTACAACTACATTATATAATTGAGATGTGCCACTGTTGTCAACTACATGCAATAGGCTATCTATCTGGTTATGTGGATACAAAACTGACGCATGAAAACACACACGCTCATCTTCTGTCATTCAATGACGTTTAGTAATTTCTATGTGTATGTAGTTATAGTCTTCAGGTATTAACAAAGTGAGAATAAACAATTAAATGTTTGACGGGTTTGTCTCAGTAATGGCGAAATTAGTCTGTCATTTAAAGGGGAATAATTACATTTAACATTATCTGAGACACGTCATAAAAACAGCTGTATCACGATCACAATCACAACAACAAAGCAATGGGCAAGAAAGTATGACAGAAGTCTTTATGAGACGCAAGGAAATGCTGTTTAAATATATTTATCGACGTCTAATACTTTTCATACTACACATTTGCACAGAGAAGATATAACTTCATTCATCACCACAACTTGTTATTAAATCAATGAATTTGGTGAAAGAATAACAGTACCTGAAAATCGGCTAAGACTTGATCTCGGTCTGCCATTTTCGTCTGTCTGTTGTTATCCTGATTTGCGCAGTGATGACTCGACCTGTCCATTTCCGGTAATGCCAAGCCTTCCAAAAGCATGTTGGGTAATTACATTTCCATAGCAACAACTTTAATTTTTTTGTAAACACATTCTAGACACACTTGGCTGCTCGTTGACTAATACCTCAAATTGTCCACGTTTATGGCGTTTATTTGAATAATCCACTTAGCAGAAGTAGTTTAGTAAACTTTCCATGAATGAATAAAGCATAGGTTATCGGATATAGTAGGCTAGGCCTACTTCATAGGCTATTATAGCGAATGGCATAAAGTTCGATTCCGGCTTGTGTCGTTTTGTTCTTGATGACGTATGTATGGCTTTACACTGGTCGTATTTGAGCATTTTATAGTATATTATTTCGGCTATAAAGGCAGCTATTCAGGAGTGCTGTTGTCACATTTACGGGCACCCCCATACTCAACAGGATTACTAGGCCTATAGCTGGTGCAAAGGTTTATTAACCGCGGCCTAAATCTATAGATCTATACGCTTAACCCCCAGTTCCTTGTGGGCTACGAACTGGAGAGGTGGGAGCTTCCCATAGCCTGAATTTCCGCGCCTACAGGTGTATATAATCTACAGATTCCATTAACGCCCATGTTATAAATGTCTATTGGCCTGTATAAATCTATAGGCCTACTAGCTGTCCTGGTGTAGGCTGTAACCTGTCCATATATATAGGGGTCTAATTCTTACATACACTTGAAATTTCGTAGGCCCCCTAAGTACTGTTCTGAAAATGTTTGCCAAAAAAACGTGAAATTTCGTCCAAAGTCAGACTTAGGCCTGGCTATATTTTATTTATTTATTTATTTTTTAATTATTAATTTATTCGATTGTTGTTTATCGCCAATCTTAATAATATTCTCACTTCCTACACCGCGGGCATGTAGTTTTATGGGTGCACGAGGAAAGCAGATTGCCCGCTGTAAAAATCGACTTACATACCTTACTGGTAAACTCTTTATATATGTGTGTGAGATATACATGTATGTTGGTCACGTGCGTGTAAGGCATGCATAGACCATGGCAAGATTACACAAGAGAGTACCGTAAAACCTTGTCCCCGGTGCCCAGCGGCCGGGGGCATTGAAACCCATATTGTGACCCGTGAGGTCCCATTGCACCAAGTGATATGTCTAAGGCAATGTAGAAAATTCTGAGGAAAATTCCCTTGTCCGACAATGGGTCTGAACTCACACGCTGAAAAACCTTATATAGTCTATACCGAAGACCGCTAAGGCTAATATACAATTAACCTTTCTCCAATTGAACATCATAATTCGGAACGGCCTTGTCAAATAAAATATATTAAAACCTAGGCCTATAAGGATTCACTTGCTTAACCTTACAAATATAGAGGTGCACATTCCCTAGCAATGCAAGCTGCTATCACATATATAAGGTCCTCTATAAGAGGACGCCAAGATATATCATATTACGCAAACACAATCGTGGGTATATGGAGAACTAATTGTGCTCAAGTCATAAAACACACAAGATCCTAGAGACGCCGAAAAGGAGTTATATTTATACAACGTTTGTTTATTGGACGTCTCTCCGGTCCCTATTTCAATATCACCTGAGAGCGTATATTGTTTGAGTCCATTTCTACGCGTGAGACTAAATGCTTTGGTAAATGTTATGAATTCCGTGACGAATGCTATAAAACAGACGTGGTCAAGTACGCGAAGAGGTTGACCCAGTTGGATAGATATGCGAGTCTCTTACTAAAGAGAGCCAACGCCAAGAGCGACAAGAGCAAGGCAGAGTACCCTCCTATATTCTGTTTACTTGGTAAGCACAAATATGCAGTATAGGCGTAACTACATGCATATGGGATATAAGTGTATATATGTACATATGAATTAACTCGTTAAATTCTTCATGTGTCTAAATGCACCTTAACGGAAAACATTTATCAATAGGAATTGCCACAGGGTAGGCGTATACATACCTCAACTACACCATGTATTCGTCACGAAAAGAACATGCAGGGCTGCATGCCATGCATCAATTGTACACATTCTGGTCACTAAATAGTGTATTTTCATCATGGGACGTTGTTTTTAAAAAAACTTCTGCTTGCGATTATAGGTGGTATATGTTTTTTCTTCTTTCGAACCACACGTACGATTTCATTATCTCAAACCTACATATAGTTATTCTTGATTGATCACTTGAACCCATATGTATTTAAACGTGTATATTTTCATGTATATGTTATATTCGAAACAAATACATGTACAAATTAATGCGGGTTACACTCACGGAAAAATCGAGTTAGTTTTTACTACGGAATGTTCCCTGCATCAGCGAAGCAATGCTGTCCTTATTGATAAATCATGCATTTATACATAATGAATGAAAAAAATTCTTCTTTTAGAAGCTTAGAGTAAAGAAGAGAGCCCCTAAAACTGTGCACCCTGCGCGTAAATCAACTGGATAAAATCACTTGTGGTTTACAGGAATCACCCAGTTGCAAGAAAACCAAAATTAAAAGAAAAAAATGGGTGACGGTCGCGATACTTCCGGTCTGCGCCCTGGTGCCGTTGGATCTTCTGCAAGAAGCCATTTCCCCAGAATCCCAATGAAATTGGAAAACACTTACAGACTAGAACCTGTGGCCCAAATATCCAGACTCGCAATGACGAAGGTAATTAAGGACACCTTTGAAGGGATTCTGGGAAACAAGCAATATGATGAAGGAGAGAGTCCCGACCTTGTAAAACTGTTAAGTGACATGATCAAGGAACAGGTTAAAAGCTTGGGCTACCAGCGGTACAAAATCGTAGCCACGGTAGCCCTTGGACCATCTAAGGGTACCACTTTGACTAGTGCAAGCCGATTCGTATGGAACGACAGCTGTGATACATACGCAGAGTACGTCTACACTAACGCCTGCATGTACGCTATCGGAACTGTGTTCACGGTTTTCTTGGACTAGCAGCTTTATTAAGCCTTTCATATGTACATATATGAATGTTTCTCTTATTATTTTTTTTTTTAAAAAGATCGTGGCCTAAATTATTTAAGTACAGGCGAGATGAAATTGATATAGAAAAGGGCCTTGATTTATCCAACCATTTTGGCAATTTGTTATATTTCTACATATATACAGGGCCTGCATGCCATAATATGAATGAAACTTTTTCCTGGCTATGTTGTGCTTGAGAAGAACGTTATGTATTTTATGTGACCATGAACAATTTCTTGACGTTATTGGTGTTATCTAGGTTATATTTTATGACAGGCTTATAAACACGATATTTTTTTTAACTATTTTTGTCGCAGTTGTCATCATACTATACTGCAAAAGTACGCTTATAGTCATGTGGAAAAACCATATTCCAAATGCTTCAGTGACACTGACCTATTTTTTGTACCTCTGTTGCATTGCATACAAACACGCGATATTTTGAATAAACAGCTATTGAAGAAAAATACAACTGCATGAAAGGAACAGACTTTCCCCGTTTCCCCTAGTGATGACATATAGAGACAACTGTCCGTTGGTACAAGAACGCATAAAGCCGTCAAAGGTCAACATATAGCGGGATGTACCGCTCCACAGGTGGATATTTCCGCCTTTTGGAAAAAAATAGTTAAGTCTACTTAAAGTAACACAAAGCCCAACTATTTCTATTTCAAATAATAATGGTTATTTATCGTTAAAAAGGGCTTTTTTTTTACTCTGGCAAGAAAAAAAGATCAAATGCTGTTTTTTAGTAATATTTGCCATGTGACAAGCAATAAAGAGTGTACATGTATACACCATAATAAACAGGATATGAATATACCTGTCAGCTCTTAACCAAGCATTAAAGAGTTTGGAATTGAGGAACAGTGTGTATACTATTACTAGTTTATACTAGTTTACTACATTTTAATATAATGTATAAATTTTATTAAAAATACAAACAAATGTTCAAATCAATATTGGACATTCGTTCCTGTCTGACATATACTACATGGAAAGGTTATAAAATTATAGTACATTCGCTATAATATACTATCAATCTCGATACCTGTTTGGTGAACAGCGTATAAGCGTGGCGGTAAAAAAACTCCTTTTCGGAGTTCAGGTATTTCATCTTGTACCTAGATGATTGCCTCGTCTGTCTCCCTCGTAGCCAAGCGTTTTGCCATGCCATGCCGCCATTCAGTTGTCATCATGCTACTGTGACATGAACCAACTCCACATGCAACGGTGTATTATCCCAAGGACCAGCATGAAGCCTTTATGCCGTCATGGAAAATTCGCCCTCCAGTGAGTTCTATTAAGCATAGTCTTACCTGCCAGGATTCATCCAGAAACTTTCCGGCCCTCGGTCCATTCGCCTCTTCTCGGCAGCTTTCATAAATGGGTTCTCAGCTGTAGAATCACGTAAAACTGTAGATTATCTTGCAGCTCTATAAATTAGGTCGGGAAATATGTGCTAAATTGGAGCCCTAAGAACAGAGGGCACATAAATACAGTATGTATAATCTCTTCCTGTTTTAACAGGTGACACAACTTGTCTTGGCATTAAGAAGGTTGACTGTAACAAATTAACACTAATCGGCAATACAGAACCAACATGGTTAGTGCACGGTGGCTGTCAGACATCTGATCTTCTCCATGCAACCAGTTGTGGTTACCAACATGTATCGCTATTAACATGCAATTGTATGTGTTAGTTATAAATGCTGGACGGAGGTAGTTTCACTGTAAGCTCGCTAAATTAACTCATGAAACATAAGATAATCATCTGCACCTAGGTAATGACGCTGACCATGGGAATTATAGCTATATATGGTTATACAGATATGAACTATACGCCTACAACAAAAGTAAGGAAACTGGCGTATACCTAATATCGGCTGAATTTTAATAATATTTTTTGCACCGATATAGGTTGGTCAGGTTTATGGGAGTTCCCACCATGTATTAGTTAAGAATATTAAAAAAATCCAGTGTTAATTGCAATTTATTTATTACACGTCACTGGTGTATAAAATTACTCAGAATGCTGTATAGCCATCACATCTAACATACGATTACTGTTTAACGGTAAAGCCCCAAATTCCTCGGATCTTGACACAAACTGACCTCCACAGCAATGCCACCTCCAGTGGAATTGATATAAAAGTGCAACAAAGGCTTCAACTTCACACCCAAAATTCAACTTGGACAGCAATTAAAAGTTTTTAATATGGACAAATGCAATCAGAAAAGGTCACCAGTTCTTGTCCTTGTTGGAGGAAACATACGGGGAAACATATCACAAAGCGATAGTAGACCAAAGTCAAAAATTCAGTCATTAAGCTTGGCATGCTTCTTTCCGTTATTTTATCTGAAATTTGTTTTACAATAACTTGCCTAAAATGTACGTTGCGAGGATCTTGTTATGCAAGAATAACAATTTTAAAGTGATCTGAAGTTTTGACTTGAGTCTAAGATAACTTTGTGACCCCGCGACCTGGTGTCCTACCACCAGCATGCCCATACATGATGCCGAGGATACATAGGACACGTAGGACTGGCAGACCACCGATTATGTCCCAACCAAGTTCCAGATGAATGGGACAGCCCCTACTCCGCACATGTGATACTTTATGAAATGTGTCTTTTCATTGTTTTAATGCTATTGTATTCAAACTGTGATTTTGAGACATTCCAGATAAGTGACGTCTTCAAATTGCATTTTATCAGCACTGCATTTCTAACCTAATCCATGGCTCTAGAGTTGTCTAATCTACCTTTTAAACCTTTACATGAACAGTCAAAATAAAATAATAATTGAGGTAATTAAGTGACAAAAGGCTAGATTTCATCAGTTATGTGTGACCATTTGCCAACTGGCGCATTGTTGTCACTGCTCTAGTTTACTCTCCGTGATGTTGACTTTCGTATAGCTAAGACGACATGGGACCAAAAGATCTAAGTAGGCCTATGCATATGTCACCAGAAAATCATCTGCAGCTGTCATGGGAAGATGAGAAGCAGAACCTGCCAAGCCAACTTTGACCTGCAGTACTCAGTCAGCTGGCTTCAGGGCTGGAAATGCAGATGGTGTGGAAGGTTGTGAAGAGAAGAGGATGTATCCAGGCCATCACCAAAGACTGCAGAAGAGGTAAAGTGTTTGGCACACACTGACTGACACAATTCCCGAGCACACTAGGTTTTGTCCTGACGTCCCTGACTGACGAGAACATGCCCTGTCGTTAAGGCGTGACGTGAAGAGTGTCAGCTGGGCCTAATCAAGCAGCTATAGGTGAATAATCTGCAACATCTTAGCACATGAAAAGTTCAACAAACGGTGGTGATTTCCATTTGTAATTTTAGCACTGGAGCAGAAAATGAACGTCATACAAAAAGCTTTGGGGATACAGCCTGGGATGGAACACTGTACTGAAACACAGACAGATGGAAAGACAGACTTACAGGCAGATATTTATCAAACATGAGAACAAAATGCAATGTAAGAGAGCACCATCACAATGTGCAAGGTAAATGTATGCATTAAAGCAGCTAAGGACAGTTTCATATGCAATTTCTTTATATACAGTTTGAATAGTTGGTGAGACAAACTTACATATTTTTCTCCGAAATGTCTCGCGGAGGTATAAAAACGACAAAAGTCGACTGAATTTTATATCAAAAAACTACATGTAAGATTGCCAACTTACCATATCATAAATCTTAAAATAGCTTATGGGTAGACATTACACTAGACAGTCACAAGCCTTATTTGCGGAGTAAGCCGGAGCGCTCTCAGCAAAAAAAAAAAAAAACAAAAAAAAAAAACGAATTTTTAATGCTGACAAACATTTTGGTGTATGTCATTTAGATATGCACACCATATTGGTGGTAAACAAGTGGTCCTCTGTGAACGGTACCCTACGCAACGGCAAGACGTGTTGATAAGCGCTTATTGTCACCATGATAAATATTGTCACCTTGGAATAAACAACGACTCCAAGGTCGGATTTGAGCCTGAACCTCACATGTCCCAGCTATTAAAATGCAAGCGTGCACCTGTCCTTCGGCACCTGAGGCTGAAGGTTTTAATGAATGAATAAATGCTTGATGTTTAACGTACTTAAATGATTAGTGTTCATATTTGCTAGCGGTCCTAATTATCAAGATTATAACCAGTTTAAACAATAAATTACCAGGAAAGCTTCTGAGAAACGTAACAATGACTTTAAATCCACAAAAACAATAAATCTACTGTCCTAGCCGTTCTCCAGCCGGTGGCCCAATACGGTTCAGTGGGTGATGTCACCTCAGGCTGTTTAGGCTGCAAAACCTGGGATTCGTATCAAAACGATGTCATTTATGAGACGAATTCTAGCTACACAGGCGCAAATATACTGTCGTACCAATTTGAATTTCTAGTGGAAGATGTGGAAGTTTCCGATTTATGACAGTGACATCACTTGCCAGACTTCATATTCTGAGTTTTCAGAAGTTGAATTTGACCGTTGTACAAGCATTTTCAACCAAACTAGCAATAGGAACTGGTAAGTTATAGCTGTATGTATGTATGTATGTATTTATGCTTGGGACTTAAGGAATTTTTCAGTCATATGACCAAGAGCAGTCATTAGGTTTGTGTACATACACTGTGTACTCTAGAGCTATGGCGACTCAATGCCGCAAAAGTGCTGTCGTCACTAAAGTTTTATGCCGAAGACACCAGACATGGCACCTTACCCAGTCACATTATACTGCATGACACCCGGCACATCCAGTCCTGTTTACTTGCTCTAACCTATCAGTGCCGAGTGCCAAGCCAGGCAGCAACAAGTACGATTTTGAAGGCTTTGGTATGAATCAATCAACTTTGATCCCGGGTCTCCCTACTTTGCTGAAGTTTTTAAGTAACACATTAATGTAACATCATGTTCGCCCTGCTTCAGACTCCAGGTTCAAGTTGTTACAAAGCATTGCCCATGCATACTAAACACGAGACTTTACTTTTGGTGAATTATACTGAAAATGGATAGTACAAGGTAGATACAAAATACGGGCGAATACCATAATGTCAAGGTCTAGTCTGACAGATCCGACCAGGGCAATTGTGGTGAGCCTCTTTTGAGAAAATGTGATCCTGCATTTGTGCGCCGTTACGTGATCACAATTTCATGTGGCTGGGCAGCAAAGCATGTGCTGAATTTACTAGTGATTAGAAAAAAATCATCTTCACAATCCTTCGGAGATAAACACTTATCATGCCACGCCATACAAATGATGAACGCGAACATGCAGTGCAAGTAAAGGGATTGGTGGGGGGGGGGGGGGGGGGGGGGGATACGTGGTACTTAAACAAGCTCCAATACAGATGGCTAGTCCCTGTAGAAAAGTGACCACATCTGTTAACTGTGAAAGGTGCACCGTGCGCACCTTAATGCCTAATCCTGTTTCAGTGTATCCGTTCGCTCATTACTTCCAAAAACCAGATTTATCCATTAGCAACACGTTGTTCTGTAAGGGTATGTTTGGAAAATAAAGTAAAATACATGAAGCTTCTTTTTTTTTGTTCAGTATGCAAACATATAATGGTTAAAAAAAAGACATTTTAAAGTTTACTGGGATGATTTATTTGGATCAATTTTACAATAACAAACAAGAAGAAGTCTTGTTTCCTGTACAGTCAACATAACCAGCTTCTCTTTGCTGTTCTTCCACGATGAATACATAATATATGTACACAAGGAAAGCAATAACTGTCCTCACACACCTTTTTTGAATTCAAAGATAGCAATAAAATAAGTTTAACCTGTAAAACATTGCCCTAGTCATGTATTTCTTTAAAGAATTAAACATTAAAACTTAAAACAAGGTTATTCCCAAAACTGTCTGTCAATGCCTGACCATTCACCGGGGCTGCCAGCACTTGTAAATATAATAAATGTGTGAAAGCTTAAGGGAATAACTGTTACACTGATGAGGTAATTTAACATTCATTCAAACACACTTACTTTTATCAAATTAAGTTATTATTCAGTTTTTTCTTCAATGTGACTTCCAAACTTCCAAAACAAGTAAGTAATCAAAAATGAAAGCAACTTGTTCCAATCTATCTGACTGTGACCTTCTGAAACCTCAGATTCTGGACAATTTACTCCAATCACGTTAATGAAGATTGACAAGTTACGTGCTATGCAAACAAGACTTATTACATACTTCTAGAATAAATCAAGAAAATTTTTTTTACCTCATCATTAAGAAAAGAAAGCTCACATGTATTTTAAAAATAAATAATATGCTGAAATATACATTCATAACTGGTTGCTGATTGCGTACAGTTTGTATTGCATAAGGAAATCCAATGTTTCTTTTCCAATTACATATATCTTGTTAACAAAATACACAAAATGCACAATCATAAATTCAGCTTTGTCTCTTACATTCAACTTAATTTCTCATCTTACTTTAAAAGGAAAAGTTTCAACCTTTCGTTAACATATTAGCAGGATTTGTTCAGAACAATTTGGGCACAAATTTGTAGGAAAAAGATTCACAAATACCCACTACTAAAATCTTCAGAACATTTTCAAATAAGAATCATGAATCAAACTGACAATTTATGCAACATTTCTCAAGCCAACGTTACTCAGCTTAACGTTACTCAGCTAAGACAGGTTTAAAAGCTATGTACTGTACTAATGTTGAACTTTACGCAATATACTCCATCACTTGATATATATCACTTGTAATAGTGTACCATCTGTACCTAGCTAAAAGCACACTAAACTCAAAAAGCCAAGGATTTGTTTGCAAATATAATCAAGATATGACAAGTCAATAAAACCGTTCATCTTGTGAAATAAAGTCAGGTCAAGTAGATGTTCCTTATTCTGACTTGTCCCTCTAGAAATCTGAAGAAACATCTATCATATTCTGTCTCCTGACCTATCATTAGTTGAAGAGATCAGTACTCATCACAATTCTTGTTCCTCTACACAAAAAGCTGAAACGGCGGAATTCATTTCCAAATATGCACAGAAGAAATCTGATTGAATGAACAGAGGGCTAGGGAGCAGGTTTAACTTCAGATCAATTTGGTGACAAGTCAGTACAGGGTGTGGCAACTTGATATGAAGTTAGCGAAATTCTACTTTACTCAACACACAAGTTAATTAATTGCAAACAACTCCTTTCTATCTGAGAATATATTATTTTTCTAATCAATAACACAACAACACTGCAACTTCGCATTCAATCTGCAGAAGAACATGTCATATATACTATATGTTCAAATATCATTTACTTATCCATACATAAGACTACATTTTGTTTTAAACAGTCTACACAAAAAATAACAAAACAAAACAATGCAGAATGTGACAACAGTATTAATACTATTCCAACTTAAGGTACGAAATCCAGAGCAGAAGTGAAAAATTCCTGTAGACAATTCTACATAACCCTATTTAATATGGAATGTTAATCATTCTAATTTCAACCAAGTAGAAAATAATCATATTTTAACACAAATTTCTGAAAGTGCACATTGCTGTCATCCACATCAAAATTTACCTTTCATCTTTAACATGGAACACCATTTGAACAAACATGTAGTTACTTATCCCCTGAAAGGGGACAAAAAATTACATCCATGGAGAATTACATCATAGTCTAACAAAATTTTTAACATCTCTGAATATGATAAAAACTGTTAATGGTTGTTAATTTACCTAAATTGATGCAGGTCAGCATGATTCAAATTCCTAAACCTAGCAGGTTGCAGTGCAGTGTGGCGAATTCACAGATGTTTTAATACATACTTGAAAAAAGAACAACATAATTCTACAAATAAGAAAGTTTTGCATGAATGTACACTAAATGCACATCAATCCTACCATAACAGAGAGCAATACATAATCACTGGATTGCAGCCATTGTTTAACAGCACAGAAGAATGCTCAAAATTAATAAATGAAGTAAACATATTGAAAAGACTAAAATTACACAATGCCACAGGTTAGGAAACTGGTTAGGAAAACTGAAACACATGGAGCTGCCTCTGATTAGAACATCTTCCACTGTCAGTCCTTAAACTTGCGCCCAGATCTTGGATCATACCGCTCACTCTCCCTGGGGGGATCTAAACAAAACATAATTTTGCGATGTGTTCAATGTCTATGATTACAACACCTTGCACAAAGATAACAAAGAAAAACTTAAATTTGGTAGCCTTGCTACGAAAGAACTCGCTTGTAGGGATTATTATTTTACAATAATTAACATGCACACAGAACATCAACGATGGAACATTCCCTATCTCATATCATTGTATTTTACATGTACATGAAAAAAACTCATGCAAAACCTCCTGCAGTCCTTTTTGAGATACCACCCATAACATGTACTATAATGTTGACTCCAATACACAACCGAAAGAATTTTGTAATTTAGAGTAAATAATATGCACACAGTGCATTAATGATGAACATACCCCTTGTGATATTGTGTTCTATATGCATAAAATACCTAACCTCAAGATACCCACTTCTAATATTTATAATTTAACATTGCTTTTGATGTTATAGGACACTGGACGCTGATGGTCAAGCCATGACATAAGCTACGCCTGTACTTTGTAGCTTCTATTAAAAATAGGTCTGGTCGCAATATATTACCCAAGACACATGACTGTAAAACTTCTGCTTAATATATTAAATAACATGTGTTCTAATACACAAAATAGAATTTTGTTATTTATGGTACTTAATTCAACACATAGCAATGGAATGTTCCCCTCTTAACTATCCTGCTTTACTTGAAAGCAAAACTTGAGCTCAATAGATGCAGTACTTTTTAATTAACCACCCTTAATATTTACCTAAACACAGCCTAACTGGGTGCAGTCACTCAAGGTATGACATTAGCTCCCTCTGTATCTTGGTACAAGCAAACTAACAAGGGCTATGAGAAACCCTATAGCTGGCCAGTAATGGCTACATAAAACCTTTCTCAAATGACCAAAATAAAAAAGCTTCTTCGAACACCAATACCATCACTGACACCTCTTTCCCCCAACACTCACAATACCTCGCCTTACTTCATAACGGCGAGCAAACAATGGAATATAACTATGATAGCTGGGGAAAAAAAAATACAGGACTTCTAGAGAAATTCTTTAACTTACACTGTCTATTAAGAAAGCTCTCTTGGTGTCTGCCCTGACCTGTGAACTGTTGGTGTGGGTGCTGCTGCTGGTACTGTACCCCCACATTGGAATATGGCTAAAATACACAAAAATATACACAGGTAACTTTTTTTTTTTTTTTTTTGATTGTTGTTTTACGCCGTACTCAAGAATATTTCACTTATACGACGGCGGTCAGCATTATGGTGGGTGGAAACCGGGCAGAGCCCGGGGGAAACCCACGACCATCCGCAGGTTGCTGGCAGACCTTCCCACGTACGCCCGGAGAGGAAGCCAGCATGAGCTGGTCTTGAACTCACAGCGACCGCATTGGTGAGAGGCTTCTGGGTCACTACGCTGTGCTAGCGCGCTAACCGACTGAGCCACGGAGGCCCCTACACAGGTAACTAATGTTTCCTCTTAGAAATAATAGTCATAATAATAATGTAGTAGGGAATTTTGTCTTTACCCTTACAGCAAGATTACATAGTTGATGCTAGCCATGCTTGGAGAGCTCTCTTGGGAAAGCCATGAAACACTATTAGTGTTTCTAACAGTAGAATTATCCACAACTGCTCACATCAACATTTTCACATTGTAATAAAATGCGTATTTTTCATTCACATTTTTGGGGTTTATTTAATCTATTTTGCATACTACCATAGCTTTTTATATGGAGGCTATACTGTAATAATGAATTCATCAAAATGAAATTTTGAGTCCAGTGAGGAGATTATGAATGAAATTTTGAGCCCAGTAAAGAGATTAGGAACAAAAGAAATCTTTGACTCCAGGTTTACAGTCAAACAATGTCAATGTAAGAGGCCAAAACTGACACATACAAATTTACAACTCAAGTCTTTGTCTACTAATAAAATTAAACAATAAATAAAAAATAGGGCATCTAATTTTTAATAATTCATATTTCTTAAACTACCATGAGACTTATATGTATGACTTACCTTACAGTAGGTTACTACATTACATTAAAATGTTCTGATAGTACATTGCTGTATTAGATGAGACACCTTAGAGAAGCAATTTTTAAAAAATTTTTACCTTTTCAATAAAATTAAATTTCATAAAAACAAGACCAAATCTTCATTCCTGTTTACCTTAAACTGTGCACCAGTGGAATGACCTCTCCCTTGCTGAACACCAAAAGCCTGCCCTGGTGATGTGGCACTGTGATTGCTGCCTGGGGACTGGTTGTAGTAGAAAAGAGAGGGGCCTATGACAGGGTTTTGCCATCTGGAATTGGGACTAGCTGGCTCTCTCTGGTGTTGAGGATTGGTGCGCATCTGTCGTGGGCTGCTTGAGGTCCGGTTCACATGGAACTGACCCTGTTGGCCCATATTATGGGGAGGATACCCTGGGCTCAAGTAAGGGTCCAGCTGACTTCCACCAGGTAACAGGGGCCAATTCGGCCTGCCCTCTGCTCGGGGAGACGCAGGGTATTCATGAGAGCGTCGTGCAAACTCCTGGTTCCGGTTGTCTCTGCGTGTCATGTGGCTTCTGTCCTCACCTAATAAAATACAAGCATGGAAAACGAAATGATGTTTACAAATGATCTGAAATAATCTGTTTCAAACATTACCTTTACTACATTAGAAAGTCTGTTACATGATTTATACTAATTTGTGATACCTTTTATTCTCGTATGATATCTACATGTACAATTACTGTTTATTTAAAGGACGCCTTCTTTCAAGATTTTAGTTACCTATTGATCTTTCAAACTCTCTTCGTTTTCTTTTCTCCTCTTCTTCTCTACAAAAATAAATTATCCACAACCATCTCTTAGGAGTTCCAATGGCTTAATAACATACAAAGGCAACCATAAAAACCAAGGTGAAAAAAGAAAAAAAAATATAAAACATAACTGAATAATATTTCTTTGCCCTGATCATATATCTTTTTCATACATATCTAGAACTTTCTTATTTCAAAGCTAACATCATAAACCCAGACATGAAGCTAGAAATATGAAAAACGTGGGGAATTTTCAGGCTTGCCAGTTTTCATGTCCCATTCATGGAATTGGCAGACAAAATTATTATCGAACCCAAACACAAAGATATTTTTTTTATTTATTTGATTGGTGTTTCACGTCGTACTCAAGAATATTCCACTTAGATGATGGCAGCCAGCATTACAATGCGAGGACACGGGACTCAGAGAATCCCATGATCATCCTCTAAATTGCTAGCAGACCTTCCCACATACAACCAGAGAGCCAGCATGAACTGTCTGCAAACCATGTTATGTATACTGACAGCAGAAGTAAGCTTATTTACACAAGACTTGCTCTAACTGTGTATCTATATTGGTCAGCACTGTGGCCAATAAAACAATCCTACTACATAATTTCTGTGTGAAGAAATAAGCTGGCATTGAACATTTTACAATAAAACTTAACTGGAAATACAGTAACACAACTGAAACACAGTGTAAGTCTGTAGTGTGGAATTATATGGCCTTCCCAGTAGGCGATATGCAAAAACCAACATTAACTATGATTTAGTGCATTTGAAGAGGCACTACATATACCTTGATATCAAAGCAGACACAGAGTAAAAAGTTAAATCAAAAGACCAACTGTCTTCGACACAGACATTACAATCAAAGCCTGGACAGTTTACACAGGATCTTGTTTCATTTATTCATTTTTTTTTGCTCTCTTTTGCTGACTAAACACTGGGCTTAGTACACAGATTTTTTTTTACTAAATAATGTTAATTATCTATTAATATCCACATATTAAACACTTATTTTAAGTTATCCAAACCACATTGTCTTATGCCCTTTTTTGGGATGTCCCTAACAGGGACCTATATCCACAACGTATTTTGCTGTATCATGTTATGTATAATTATTGTTTTGCGACTCTTTTTATCAGGACTCATATCAGGACAGGACCCCACCGTTATATCCCCACACTGAAGTAAAAAAAAAAAGTTCAAAATTGACATCGATGTTCATAAAATTCTTTGAAGTGAACATGAAGTCTGCCACTATAAATACACTGAAAAAAAAAAGGATATAGGACACAGTTATCAGTTATTTCAAAAAATTTTCTATAAAGCCGAGAAGATGAAGTTCAGCGTTAGGGATATGGCCTTGACAGACAATTCACTTTGAGTGGCCATGTTGTAGCAGCCTTCATGAACTTGGCCAATCAATAGAGCTGAAAACATCATTTGATAATTGGCTGTCACGTCAAAAAACCTATTAGCTCTCCATTGTCAGTGTGGTTTCTTATAGTGGATAGACAGGTATGGATGCAATAAATCGGATTTTGAGGTTAGATAAAGTGTTCAAGTTTAGGTGTTAAATTTAGGCATTTTGGACCACACATTTAGGAACAGGGAACTGAGAACGGCTGCCTGTGTCACAATGCGTTCATATTGGGCAGGACGCTGCTAACTTATTAGGGAGAACTGGCAAGAAAACCGCCTTGGGAGAGTCATTGCTCGAACAAAAGTATTAAGACGTTGCATTTTTCCTTAGCAAAGTCAGATTTATTGCGAAAATATCTTCACAAAATCTGCACAAAAGAGTTATTAATCAGAAGGTCCTACTATGTTCGGTAAATTCCCTGATGTCGGTACAGCCAGCTAGCCCTAATGCTGACACCCATGCAAGTCGCCAACGAGGACAAAGAGGACTGCTAAAACACGACGCTGGTACCCACGAAGGTCACCCAGACCTATCGCTGGGCTAAAAGAATCATCGGCCCTTGGAAAACAGGACAGAACTGATACTCTTTGGTTGGGTAAAAGGCATTTCTGCTTGTATTTTCTCACTGGCATATTGTCAATACCGATGGTAGGGGAGAGCTCCTTGATTTTGTGACATCACTCTATATAGCTATAACATGGCAAAATGGCGTCACCAAATGAATGGCTAGGTACTGACGACTGTTTGCTATTTATTTTGTTGATAAAAGGTGTATAATTTTTTGAACATTTTCAGAACATTTATGGAATACATCTTCATTAATTAATTCAGCTTTAGTGGCTGACTTTATGTTCACTGAAAAGTATTGTGCATTATGTCACAGGGTGCAAACCTCTGTTTCCGATTTCTGTTAGAAACCATGGGGCATTCTTTAGCAAAATGACCAAGTTTTCCACAAATTCGACAACCTCTGTCTGTTGTACCTCTCTCTTCTCCTAAAATTAGACAAGATAAAATGAGACCTATTCAACAATAACTCTGATTTACATATAAAACTGTATTTAAAACATTGACCTACTTCCAAATTTCCTGGTACTGCATTTCACCCAAAACTTTTTTGAGTGATACAATTTGCATAAATCTGATTGATTCATACTCCTTATGGACCACATAAAATACCGTTTGTTTGATTCATTGAGGAACTATAATTACATATTTCACATTTATGACATGAAGTTACCGAGTGATCTGTCAAAGTCTCTGCGTTTCCTTTTATCGTCTTCCTCTCTACTGAAACATAAACCACAAAAAAAGAAAAAAATCTTGCCAGTGTAAACTGATGTAAACAAATAATGGTACACGCAGGTGAACAGACCAAACTTTTGTTGATTTTCTAACAGACAAATTCAGGAAATATTATTTTTCTATTACTAACACAGCATTTTTTAACTTACAGTTTGTTACCAAAACCTAACAAACCATGCAGACAAACTTATTTTCTTACATGTATGGTGTTGGCTTGCCAGGAATGCACAAATATTTTTGCAACAGTGTTCTCTGAAATCACTCCCTAAAATTACCCACTTCTCATTTATTGATTTAATTCAATGTTCTGACAAATCAAAAGTAACACTATGTAATCTTTTGCATGACCACTAAATTACGCTGATATCCTATGGTGTGAACATATGACAGATTATTGTCGCCAAACTACATGTCGTTCTCATAAAAGTTTGAAAAGAAAGGCCTGCATATACATGTACTTAGATAAAGACAACAAGCTTAATACACCATCTATGATTGCATGCATGCTGTTCTCTTACAGCAACACATTTTGTTGACAGTAGTCCACCATGGTCTACAAACCTTTGTTTACGATTTCTCACAATGGGACACTCTTTAACAAAATGACCAATTTTTCCACAAGCTCGACAACACTTGTCTGTTGGTGGAGCCTCCTCAGTCAGTTTGTCAGCGGCAAAGAAATAGTCCTGAAAAAATATATTACCTTGTACTAGTTTAAAATGTAGGTATATAAATTCTGTACATAACCTTACCATTTGCCCATGACAAAGTTGCAAATTTTGTCTGACTTTTGTCTGAATATGTTCTTTAGAAAGGTGTTTTGAAAGATAGGGTAACATCTTATTGAAAAAATGTTTCAGCGCCAAAATCAGTATTTAAAAACAGTTATTTGCTTCTGCAAATGCTATTTTGGGGGCAAAATTGAGATCATTTACCATACTTCTGGCATATGGAAATTTTAATCAAGAAAAAATCATGGGAACTGACCATCGTTAAACATATTTCCCATTCAGTCATTATGAATTTATACATGTATCACACATTTTTACATTTTAAACCTATCACTGTCTGATACATTTCAATTCTTTTTTGCTCCTATTTCTGCTAGGCAGTTAATTACACATACTTTGCCCAGATAGTACAAACTCACCCCTAAACTTTGATACCCTGCTGGTAAGCTGTGAATGGGAGTGCAGTAGAGTAGCCTTCCTTTAATAAATGCCTTTTGTATGTACATATTCACTGAAAGAAAGAGATATACAAAAAATTGTTTGCATATGAAAATAAATATTACAAGATTTTTACAGAATACCGTGAGGTATTACAGGATACCATGCATTCTCCATAATTTCAGATGTACTTTCAAAAAACGCATACCACGATCCCTTGCGCAGGCTGTTGTCTTAAGTCGTAAACTCTCTGCAGGGAGTAGGTGATTACCTGTAGTTGATCACTGACAGCTCTCCATGCCTGGGTCACACCTCAGTGAGCCTCACCAGCTTAGCAAGACGGGGAGAGAAGAGACAGACTGCTGGGTATTTAAATGTTCACTTTTTGTGCCATTGAACAGTTGTAAGAGGCAGAGATGGACTTGGTGTTGCGCTGAACGTCAAGATGTGAAGGAAAAAAAAAACAAAAAAAAACACCAAGTCCATGTATATGGACTAAGCACATGTTTGTAATTACTGGCATTTCAGCTTACATCACTGCCGTATGCCTACTGCATTTGACAAAATCAACATTCAGACTCTTCGATGAGTATGTGATGTGGCTAGCGAATAAGCACCAGGTCTTTCACTTTTGAGTACATTTTTATCACATCATGTGGGATGGGTTAGCTGAAAATTGGGGTGACAGCCAAAAGTAGATGTAGTCTCATAAACATCACTTTACATGGGGTGTATGTTTTTTTTTTTTTCAATGCACTGCAAGGAAAATACTAACATACTTTGTTATTCCTCTGATCTGCCTGCTTACTCTCAGAGTATCTAATTAGTGAGTGTCTGTACTTATTGAGAAAGTATGGTAAGTGTTTCACATTAACTGAACTCTTATCAATGAAAAGAGACTAGAATTTTGCTACTGTCACAGATTAATAATCCATTTCAACAACATAGCTGAAATCCTCGCACTTCTAATTGAGCTTGAGCTTCTAATGTTGTTTTGACACTGTACTCTCATCACATTTGACCAACCCACTTACTTTTCCTGGAGAGGCCAGCACCAAGGTTGTGATTAAGATCAAATGGATCTGAAATGTCATCAAACATAGAAAATCATGATGTTGGTCACAGGGGATGTTTGTTTGAAGAGATTCAACACTACTTTCAACATTACTTCAGCTGAAGCCCAACAATGTCTGCTGTCAGAAAATAAAATCAGTTTCTTCTCAAAACGAAAACATTTACAGAGAAATAAACGATAATGGTTTCATTAAAGGTGTAGTACTTTAAACAAATCAAAAGTTTCAACAAGGGCATATGCATATATTATTCATAAATGCCTTAACAGCAAACAATGGAAAAAAAAAGATTACTCATTACATTACAACTGCTCCCTGAACCATGAGAAAAAAATATCAGAAAATGTGATTTACTTATGTCTGCATTTTGATTCATTTGAAGAAAAGCAGTTATACAATCCTCTCTTCCATGGGTGCATTAATAAAAACAGACTGCTCCTGAATAATCATGGATGTATTATTCAATAAAATTATAGGCCACATGAGTGTGTCAGGACAGAATGACAGCTTACTGAATAAGATCAAAGATGGAATAACAACAGTTGACCTATGGAAAACACTTAAGACCACCTCTAAAATACACGAAGATAATTTCCTAAGAGCTCACCTTCAATGGCAATGCATCTTCCATTCCAGAGTTTCTCGAAGCGTGTCAGTGTGGCATGCTTTCTGATACATACAACCTCCTCCTTGAAGTCGAAATGTTCCGTGTAGTAGCGGAACATGCCTATCCACAGCTCTGCCACGCTTAACCGGTTCTTACCATAGTCTGGCCATACTTCAGGCTACGAAAAAAGTATGAATCACATGTCTAAATCACACTCCATTTAACCTTCAAATGTCAACTTATCTGACTTGCATCGTTTTCTTAATACTACTCAATACCACTTCAAAATTAGTTCTTAAAAATAAATTTTAAATAAAAATTTCAAGAATCTTTTAGTTTAGGTATACACTGTGCAGTGACTAACATAATAAAAAAACAGGAAAACTTTTGTGGCACTAAAGCATTTTATGCCCTTATTATTATTACAGAAATTATCACAGATATTGTATATATTAAAGCCTACTTACTAGCCTTTTGAAATCATTAAAATACCAGGCATTCCAGCCATCAACTAAAACTTCGGGATTTTCATCTGGAGGGTGAAGCTGGGAAAAGAAAGAAAAAATTATAGACCAATGCTTTGGTTCAAAGAGCAGTGATGCTGACCACTACTGAAACTAATCAACGACCCCTTCCATTGTGTTATAGTATACAGGAGTCGGTTTAGTTCTTTTAGGAACGAAATGTTCAGAGAAACTGAAAAGCCAAACATGAATACTGATCTGAGAAAGTAGGATCGGGACTGGGTACAAATATTTACCTCTTGGAGAACAGGTATCACCGGGGGTTTACACTGCTGGAGATAGTGCAGCACCATCAAGATATAGCCATATGATGACAAACTGCCACGAGAGGCATCTCCAATATCACACACCTTCAACATAAAAAACATAATTTATTACAAAATTCTCAGGGTTATTGTATAACCCTTAGTACTTTCGTCACGCAGAAAGTCTCAGTTTTCACTCTAATTGTCAATTAGTTGAAACAGCCCAAAACCTGATGTAGAGATAGCCAATGAACATACTTATTTTTTCATTTGATTTGTGTTTTAAGCTGTACTCAAGAATATGTCACTTATGTGATGGTGGATAGCATTATACCAGACAGAGTAAAATGGGGTACCAACGGTCATCCACAGCTTGTTGGCATGCCTTCCATGTAAGACAGGAGCTTTAATCAAGATTATTTAGACTGAGAAATGAAAACAAGCCGTGTATGTGATCCGACCTGACAGCTTATTGTTGTAAAGCGACTACTTTAAGAGTGCTTGCAAGCACAATGGTTTCACCCTCATTTCTTAATAAGCATACAAAAAACATCTTTCCAATGAAAAATATACTTTAAAGACACCAAATTTCTCAGAAACAATCACGTCATCTGCAAATTTATTTCATTTCATGTTCAACGGTCAGTTCTCTGCTTCTGTGTCATATACAGTGAAGTATTAATTTTTGCGGATTTCACGGTCAATAATTTACCACGAAAATTAATTCCAGCGAAAAATATCCAATATTGAATCACATACTACAGGTAGTAGCAATAAAAAAGTGAAATCTTTGCCAGGCTGATGGGAGTTGCGCTATGAAAGCTCGACTGGCCAGCTAAATTTTTTTTAACAGCAGGGAAGGGAAATTATGGTTTAAATATATGCAAACTCTGGTGCTAAGGCATGGTGGGTATAAAATGACTTGGGAGTTCGGTCGTCTTTAATTTGATTAGTGTTCACTATGCCCGTTAATTAAAAGAATAGTAGATACCAGCACGTGCTGGCTTCCAATGAATGTCACCCAGAAACACGCTGTCCCATGGCTGTTAGACAGCTACGGCCATGTTTGGGTTTCTGACCTGCTACAGAGGATGATTAAAACTGAAAACAATGCAGAACTTACCATGTTGCTTGATAAAGAATGAGTGACTGGCACCGATAATGGTGAATTCATATGTTTTGCACTGAACTGCTCAAAAGGTGACAGGTCACTTTGCCAGGTGTTTAAAAGTACTCATCAACAGTCCAAAAAGAAGTGACACCTGTTTGAGTACTGCTCACCGTATGTGCGAAAGTAATCTTCTTACATGGTGATAATCCATCTATTGTTTTAATCTCTGATCCACATCACAGGGATTAGCAACACCGCAGGAAACAAAGGAGGATTAAAGCCACCCATGATGATACCTGTTTTTATATGCTTGAATAACTTCTGCCATATTATATCTTTGTTTCAGTATTCTCTTAAATACGTGAAAATTAATTCCTGCAAGCATATTTTTTGAGAAAATCCGCGAAGATAAATTCCAATAATAAGTACTTCACAGCATAGTAAGGAAGGCACAACACCACTTTTGTCAAGCCTTTTGACTCGTACGGAACATTTAATGGTCAACACTGATGTCACTGTCTACTCTTAGCAGAAAACAAAGTGTCCTTGAACAAAATGTATTAAATGGGCTTCAATGGTCTGTGACAGAGAGTGGCCTTGGCAACTACAGTAAAACAAACTCCTGCCTGGTGAACATGAGCCACATTAGCACTTCAAACCAGATACAACAGAAAACAAAAATATGAAACTGCAGTTGGTATATAATGATTTATGTAGAAATTAATATAGCTTTTTTTTTTGTTTTTGTCTTATACATACTGTAGATATAAATACCAGCACAAAGCAGCAGGTGTCGTAAATAAAACTGACTATTTAGAGTTCCTTCTGAATTGGTAGGATCACAGACTCTAATAAAACCTCCTCTCACACAAGAGATAATACACAGAATTTATACTACCTACCTTTGCAAAAACTTTCATGGCATAGCCAAGTATTTCCACTCGCCTATCAATCATGGAATACATCTGGAGCATGTCAGTATTGTACTGGGCCTTAACAGAAAAACAAGATACCGTGCACCAATAAACAAAATATAAAGGCATAAGTGTACATGTATTAGCATGACATTAGACTCAAATTTCACCACAATGGGGCAAATATGTATGTACTTTATTACTACAAGTCTGATACTACAACACAACAAGTTGTGGTAACTACAAGTACCAAATCATTTACAATCGCCACTTTCCTTCTTCACAACCAATAATGCTATTTTTATTTCACTCTTAGATGACACCAATTTTATTGTGTTTTAGCAGCAGGTCCGATCTTAATGCTTTTTTATATGACTTTCCTGTTTTACAAGGCTTTCCATATGTCTTTAACGCAACAAATAGATGGGACAGTCCACATTTTCAATAAATTAGATGGTGTTTCAGACTGATTTTTATTATCATGTCATACTCCATCATAAAAAAAAAACAACTTTATTCTGCCCGTGAAACAGAAAAGATAAATTGGTGTGGCCTAACTTAAATTTGAAATATGGTTAATAAATCCATGTATATGTTTCGGTATACAACTATACCTACCAGTGTGTTATATAGGCTGATGTCTCCTTCCAACTGGCTTTGGCGGTGTCTGAACTTGACAATTGGTACCTTTGCTGTTGTTATGGGTAGTACATTGTAAAATCCACGATGCTCTTTCAACATCTTAGAAAGTGTTTCAATAATGGACACACAGTCTATTCCCTGAAAGACATCAAACTAGAATCTGGATGTCCGAAATACACTCCCTTTCTTTCCCCAAACATTTCCAAAAATAAAAGAAAACCTTAAAATAAATGACAGGATGTCATGTT
The DNA here is from genome assembly GCF_032854445.1 of Liolophura sinensis. Taxonomy (NCBI): domain Eukaryota; kingdom Metazoa; phylum Mollusca; class Polyplacophora; order Chitonida; family Chitonidae; genus Liolophura; species Liolophura sinensis. Next base: position 38,194,620 of record NC_088301.1, read on the forward strand.
GCTTAGTTTTTCTTCATTGGCATTCTTCAAGTGTATGCGCATACATGTATACATAGGCCCACATGTGAAGAGATCATTTTTAGCCCTTGCTACATCTTCTTTATTGCAAACACTACAGTGACAAATATCACTATATCCATTCTCCATGTATGCAGGTGGCAAAAGCTTTTGCTATGGCCCGAAAACTAACATATGGTGGAGAAAGTCGCACACACGATCCACTGTGAAGATTTTGACAGCACTGTCTGCTTTAAATCTTGTATGTACGCTAGCTTTCTGCAAACTTAGGCGTACACACAAGTCTTCAGGCATATACAGTACGCTCTTCTTTAATTTTTACAAGCATATCATCTCATTTTTTTAAGAGTATTTACGCCTGTGAAAAAAAAAAAATCAATTATAGCACTAAATACCTGAACAATAGTAATTATCAAAGTAATTACCTGATTGTAATTACACTTAAGCATATAAAAGTTTAGATTATAGGAAGATATATTGTAAGTTTCACAGAAATGGGTTCATTACTTTATACTTTAATCTGAATACATGGAAAAAGCCCTATTGTGCAAAGTCTTAAATGGGGTAATTATAAAATTATTAAAATAATTACTTGATTTCCGTTAAACTTAAGCATGCATATGTTCAGATGATGGGCAAGATATGTGTCATAACTTTCATCAAAATCACAACAGTCATTTGGGAAGACAAGCATGGACAAAATTTGATTACATGGAGAGCACCATTACGTCCCAAATGGGCGTAATTAACAAAATAATAATTAATTATAAAATGATTACCAGACAGCCATTAAACTTAAGCATGCACAAGTTCAGAGGACAGGCAAAATGTATGGTAAATTGCATCGAAATAGACACAGTACTTTTGCAGGAGATGGACAAAATCGTGACAGACAGACAGAGTGATTCCAGTATACGCTCCCCTAACTTCCTTGAGGGGTGTATACCTAGCATATAGCTAGCTCAAGTAAGGTCTGCAAGAACTTAATACTGCCATGGTTCCCAAAGAAAATACAAGAGAGTCTCCTTTGCTCTGCATACTTTATCTTATTCTCCTTTTCTTTTTTTTAATTAAAAAAAATACATAATTTTTCAAAAAGTTTCTTTCTTCCTAAGGGCAAACTGGTATGCACTTCATACAACTACTGGCACTTACAAACACAAGTTAACATCAGGCCTTCAATTTTTTTTCTCTCTAAAAGCCAAACAATCATTTATCACTATGTTTTACCAGGTTTATTCTTTTTATGCTATATGTAAAAGTTTTGTGCTTGTACATTTTAATATAGATATACCTTAATACCAACATTGCCATACCTCCACAAATGACCTCTTTGTATGTCAATCATGTGAAACAAACATTTTATAAAAATATTTCGCAGCCTCAACTGAGCATGTAAAGCTGTGGAAAACAGTTCCACACAAATAGGTGTATAATGATGTATAACGGAGCAAAGCAGAAATGTGATGTACTGTAAACTCAAATTATGCTTTGACAGCAGCAAGCTGATGTGCTGTCACATGAAATGACAAACATAGGTGCGCATGTTACAAAAACAAAAGCTTCACATGTTACCAGTCACTGTCGTGGCATTTGTGAGTAGGGCACAAAAGCAAAAAGTCTTGGGATTACCACTTGCATACGCCACAGAATGCTACAAAGACTGTCCAGAAGACCGTGGAGACCTCTGCAAATGTAATTCACCTGAATTTTGCCCATGACACCAAAGTAGTGGCAGGCATTTTTCTTCTGCCAACTTACTGATTGGAAGGCTCTGTTACAATACAGGAATTTTACTATAGATGTTGTCTTGGCTGTGAACCAGACTTCACCCAATATTCAAAGTTAACAGCCGATTTCTTGGTTATAGTCCATGTACAAGCACCGATACCCTGCAAAATGGTTACAGTCAAGAATGCAGTACTGCAATTAAATGAGACTGCAAATAAAGAATTACCTCTGCCGTTGGTTGATCGAATGTCATACATATGTCCAGGTCACTGTGTCGGAATCCAAATCCATTACATGACGAACCAAACAAACTTAATTTTGCCTCTGGAAAGAAGAAAAAGATGTGCTGAATAATACAAGTTCAGGTGAACTTTATATACAGTCAAAGAAATATATTCCTATTTATATAGCAAATATAGGGATACTGGGAATCAGATTACCTTTGTTGTCGGGTTGTTTAATGCCATACTCAAGAACTTTTTCAATTTATATGTAATAGTCAGTTTTACAGGCGAAGGAAAGCGGAGTGCCTGGAGTAGGCAACTGATAAGACCTCAACATCTATCACTGCTGATATCTATATCTACACAGACGTATACAGCAACTTAGTTTGGTAGCAACAACAGCTCACCTGTAAGAGACATATTATGGCAAAGTTTCAGCTCAATACATAGAACAATAAAGTAGTGAATTTGGTACAATATGGTAATTAATATGCACACAGAGCATCTACAATAGAACACCCCCATCGTGTTATTGTGCTTCACATATGATGTGCTAAACCGGAGCTCAATAATGCAGTACTTCTTAAGATACTGCCTGTAACATTTTACTTAACAATGATTATAATCCACAACGCAATAGGTCATGAATAAGGCAATATATGGTATTAAATATGTACACAGCAAATTATAGGCATAATAATGCACAGAATCCTGATCAACAACCTAATATCCCCCTTGTGCCAATTTGCTCTACATGTGTGGAAAACCTTAGCTAAATACATGCAGTGCTTATTACGATACCACCCATAACATTTTACTTAACGCAACTTACCCTGTTATTGAACACTCGGGGCATGATAATAGCTATGTCTGTAGTTAGAATGCACATGCAAAACAATTGGAGTTTTAATCCAGACAATAAGATCTTATCACTTATATAACACACACACACATATATATATACATACATACATTTATGTAGCAGGGCTACCGAAGAGCTCGCCTATACAGAAGCATGAATGCAACATTTCAGCTCAAGCCCTGAGGTCATGAATTTGGTAATTTAGATACCACCCCTAACATTTTGTTTAACATTGCTTTCCCTCTCATTGGACTTCGACGCCACAGCTCAGGGTACGACATATGCTAAAAATCCAAAAGATACTGTTCAATTAGTAAATTCAGCTAATGGGTAAATTGTTCAAATCCCTCGCTTTCCTTTCTCCGAATGTAGAACAAACAACATTCAAGATAATCATGGATGACAAAGTCAAATGAAACTGATGCACAGATTCCTGATCAACAACCCAAGATTCTTGACCAATCATAATCGATTTTGTTGCAAATGTAAAATAATGAACAGTACCTTTCACACAAGCACTGCTGTGGCAGCAGAAAATGACAAATTTTTACCTAGCTTGGAACTGCCTTGTTAGGCAGGAAATCTTTTGCACTGGTCTTTTACACAACTAAGAAAATGGTTTTGTTTTGATTCATTGTTTATGACAATCAGAAACAGAAATCTCACCTGGGTATTCTTCTCTGACGTATTTCTGCAACTCTGACACAATATAATTTCTCTCCTGAACTTCTAGTGGAGTGGGAGCAAAGTCAGCTGGCAGAGAACAAATCAATCAATCACGATTAATAACACAAAGTGCACATTGACAAAAAAAATATACATAAAAATCAATCCTTACATATGTACTCTTATGATTGAATGAAACTCATGAAGAATTCAAAATAAGTCCACAGCATCTCAATGGCAATGTTGCTTTTCATAAACACCTTTTACACTAATTTGATATGATGAATTAAAAAAAAAGGTACCATTTAATTTAACATAAAAATATGATTACCTGGTACTTCCTCCAAAAAATTTGATAAAATTTTCAAATGCTTTGAGGTCATTTCTGGTAACGGAGGTAAATCTGGGAGTTTATCTTCTGGGCAAGCCTGCTTAAGATGACCTTCCAACTGGCATATACTGCATACAACTGCTGGGCCCTGTGAAACCAAAATAATATATTATGCCTGCAAATTTGAAGCCTGCTAGAATCCTTTACTAAGGGTCTTCACACTACTTAAACATAAACTAGGTGTGCTAATAACGCACGTCCGATCATCAAAGTGCCAGGAGAGTATTTCCTGTTCTTGTGCAAAAATGTGTGAAATTTAGGATTTAAAAATGACTACTAAAGCAGAATTTACTGAATATCAAACTGGCAACTGTAGAAAATACATTAGCGAATTATGATCGGATGGGTCTTGCTGCGGGTGTTTACAAAAATGTGAGTCACCTCGTTTGAAGTTTGTAAATACCGTGATCGTTGCTGGGTTTCTAGAAATGAAGTAGACATAAAAATCTGACATAGAGACAGTCCCAAATTAATATTCCTCATTTCTGCTGTGATGTGGAATACTAATTATAAAAAAAAAAAAAAAAAAAAAAAAAAAGTCAGCTGTTTCAGCGAATATCATATTTATGGCGTAAACTTTTCAAATTAATTAAAAATGATACATACAAAATTTCTTAAATGAAACATCTCTCTTACAATGGATTCACTGATAAATCTCATACTTTAACGTCTCATACTTTATGCCTGTATCAATGCTTAACTTCAGATTAACCCTTCACGTTTGCAAATCACTCGGCCACTACAGGAGCCGGAAACTGGGATCCGGTCGCTGGAAGGTAGGCCATGTTTAAAATATTGATCTAGTGTGAAAGAATAAACAGTAAGGGACACACATACACATGCACTCTTAGGTCCATGATTATCTTTGATCAAAACAACTTTCTCCTTCCACAGGGCCATACAATGTCTTAAAATGTGTGTAATGTGAAAGAAGTGGCAACTCTTTTAAACTAAAGCATGTACATGTAGTTGCCCAGGCTGTCAAGGTTAAGGACATCCACACAATGGATTTTATGTGGGGCCAGTGAGAGAGAGTCTCATCCCATAGATTTCATGTAACATTACATGATCTTTGTACTACTGTTATACAGTGTACATGTAGTTCAGGCTGTAGTAAATCAGCCAAACCTGGCATGGTCTGGGGCTTACCTGGGGGCTTAACAGCAATATGCCACTCATACATTAGGATTTTGGAAGGGTTCCCATGGGGTTCTTCCATTTCCTGAGGCTAAATGTATGTGAAATTCTTACCCAATGTACTTGTACCTTAAAACTGCTTTGTATATCTATCAATAATTGCCTTCGCAATGAAAGTTTAGGTGCTCACTTTGCAGGGGGATAATAATAGGCCTTATACTTAAAAATTACATGCAATTCTTCATGTAGCATGTAGATGTTATTAACTTATTTCATTTTCACTAATTTTTGTAATAGGCCCTTACCACTCAATACCTGACATACTACTTACTAATACAACAGTAAACAATTTACAACGATCATGACAACAAAAGAATTCGACATTTTGGAAACTATTCAGAGTCAATTTGAACTGTTCAGTCACTGTCGTATGATGGAACAAAAATGAAATCTGCAAATCCCTACCTCATCCAGCTACAGTTACATATTATAAATAAACACTAAGACCAATTTTTTTTACTAATCTTAGCTACTGAAAAGTCTTCAGTATATTAAGTGGAAATGAGTATCTTATTTTTAGATATTTCAAAAATGTCTGAAAATGCCTTACCTAGCTCCAAATTTAATACAAAAGCAAGCAAATGTTATCATGAAATCAGTAACTTTTTGTCTTTCAAATTCTGAACAAAAAATCTTAAATCAGCCAATGGGAGAAAAATTACCAGACCCGATCTTGCAATAAAATTTAAGTGATATCAGGCCATGACTTTTTGGGGGGGATAACTTCTGTACTCTATTCAAACTCTATTTTACAGCACTGTACAGAAATAATACAATCACTATCTTGACCAGCCCAATACAATATTGATGTAGTCTTCAAAGTGCCTCCCTAGACTGCTACAGTGTAACTTGCAAAACTATAATGGCTACTCAAAAAGAAAATTGGCTACAAATGTGATAAGTGATGGAAGCCCCTGACACATGTTTGTCAGATATCAAATGTCCAATATGGAAGTGATATGTACAAAAGTCAGCATCTGGCATTTTGAAGAAGTCTGTGCATATTGATAATCAACCATTTCTGTACATTTGTTTTTGTCTTCCAGTTTAACAATTTGCCACATTGCACATCACACCAACCACTTTGCCATAGATGGTAAAGCATGGAATTTCAAATTGTTGGGAGTTGTTTACACTAGCCTAAACAACCAGTCTATACATTAGTTTCTTTTACCGACAACATTTGCAATTTTAGTGGTATATAGCCCGGATCACTTGTGTGTGCAAAGGGATGTAGATTGACAAATATATCACCTGTGAACTGCACAAGGTCGAACATATGGTGATAATATACTGTTGCTCTACTTGAAGCACATCTGTGATCCAAACTTAACTGTACTTTCTACTAATTTGAACGGATGTCACTTATCAAACGTGGTAGTTTTCAGAAATTAGCTGAGCGGAACCCAAGCTTGAGCATAGATTTCTTTTCTTTTAGCAGATGCACTGAGCATAAGGAACTGGAGAAGTTAAGCAGTAGTCAATGATCACCTACATCAAGCCACTTCCCACATACATACCACATATAAACAATTTTTAAAATAGAAGCAGAATACACCAACATCATGTGGAAGACATTTAAAAGGAAAGAACATCTCATAGATAGACTACAGAACTTTAAGGACTTAAATATTCTAATTCTAATATGGGCCATCTTGCCAGTGGACAGTAATGTGTTTTACCATAATTTTAGCTGTTTTTAAGTGACATAATTTGCTCGATTCTGATTGATTCGTCCACCTTATTGGCCCTTAAGAGATTTTTGTGTAGTTTGATTAATTTCTAATGAGAAAAACTTAAGTGCTGGTACCAAAAGCATTATTTAAGGGTTTCATATGCTTCTGAAAGTGAATTTTTAAAGGCCAAACTTCACCTGACCTCCTCCTTTATTTTCACCCAAAGGCAAAAATTTTTGTGAACATTACTGAAGTGACATTTTACTTGTGGGTAATATTTATTTATTCATTGGCTTGGTGTTTTACCCCATACTCAAGGACACTTTACTTTTATGACAACGGGGGTGAGAGGAAACAGAGTAGAGCCTTGAAGAAACCCACCCATGGATTATAATAGCAATTTTACACCATTCAGAGAGTGAAAAAAAATTGTTGTACATGTTTTCACAGTAACTGGGAAGATCTGACAGCAACCTGCAGATGGTTGTGGGTTTCCCCCCGGGCTCGGCCCGGTTTCCACCCACCATAATGCTGGCTGCAAGTGAAATATTCTTGATTACAGCCTAAAACACTAATCAAATAAATAAATAAATATTTTCACACATTAAGGACTTCAAATAACAGAAAGGTGGTTAGTACCTTGCCATCTGTTAGAGTCTCCAATGAAAATGTAAACTGAAGGTCCTCCTCCTGCTGCACTTCCTCTTCAGCATTGTCAGTGTTCATTTCTGACTGGACGGCCGGAGATTTCTCACCTGACAAGGCATCAACTACCTGTACACGTGCTTCTTCTGAGGCATTACTCTCCGTTACCATTTCCACCAACCCCAGGGAATTATCACTTGCGGGAGCCATTCCACCAGCAGCAATAACTCTGTAAACTGCCATTCTTATAACAGACCGAACAATATGTTCTGCAAAATCCTCAATTGCTTTTGATGGCATCTCTTCAGCTCTTTTCCTGTCAACTACAGCGACACCGGGATTTAAAGGAAGTTCTAAATGTCCAGCATTGCGACTGTCACCATCTTCACCCACCTGAGGCTTAGCACAGTCTTCAGGAAGGTGAGAATCATTGCCAGATTCCTCAACAACTTCCGGTGATGGACTAACACTCTTTTCCTCATTTACGGACGATTCCTCTACAGTGAGATCATTCACATCGTCTTGGATTGAAATTTTTGCATTGTCAATAATTCTATTGCTGATGTTTGTTGCACAGTTTTGGAGCACAATCCTATCATTGGTTCTTTCATTTTCACAGGTTGAGGTAACACAATGGTTGGTGCTGGGACTATTTTCTGTGCTATTACACAGGGAAAAATCTGTCTGATCTTTACAGCTATTACTTCTGTCTTTCCCCTGTGATGAGGAGTGTGGACTCCCTGTAGGCTCATCCTTCATATTGTCTGAGGGGGCCTTATTATCTTTTGTGTTGTCTCTTGGGCTTGAAGACTCTCGAGGAGTCCCAAAATACTTGTAGGCTTGTCTCAGGCAGTCATAGATATAATCAAATACCAAGTTACTGCTTACTGATCTGGTTACATTTCGCTTTCTTGAAAATGGATCTACAAAAGGATGCAGAATTACAGGACTAACAATCAGTTATTTCATTTTTTAGCCTTCTTTTAGTTTAACAGATACATTAACAATATTTTCACTATTCCTGCAAAGAAATCAGGAAGATGTGTAACTCCATCAAACTGAATAATATACAGCATGTTTTGGTAGATTATGGTAAGAACTTGAACAGGAGTTCATTTGTAATATAACCTGATAACATTATTAACAACATACACATCAGTGACATGACAATCAAACATTTGTATCAAGCTTTCATCCATTTCTCACAAAAAAGATGCAGCTGGTCATTTTACAAAGCCACCAACCATTAGACAAAAAGACAGAGCAATATCCTTCTCCATATTTAAACGTAATACACATTTACTGAAGCCATGAAATAAATTCCTGAATATTTCAGCTTTTAGTCTTCAGAAATCAACTAGCTTTCACAGATGAAGCAAGAAAATTTGAACAATTTTCAAAATACACGTAAGTACCTTCAACAGCCAATTTCTTCCCAGACCATTTTTTCTCCCCTTTGGCCATAAGCTTGTGTTGTCTTATACACACCACATCATGGGCCATGGAAAAGGTTAGGCTGTAAAACTTCACCATATTGAGCCAAAGTTCACCAACAGACTGAGTGTTTTCTCCCTTCCAGCAGACTTTCTGTAAAAAACAAAGAGAATAGCAGAACAATAAATTTTATAAATAAATAATGAGTCAGTATTGTGAGAGTGAAGTGTTATGTCTTAGTGACATGGTGTGTACCCATTGTAACTTTAAACAGTATATAAATGTATGCTTTTCCACTATTTTATTACATACTAAAATTAAATACATTTCATACACTGTATGTGATAAATTGTTAATTTTTCAACTCTTTTTAATTTTTTGAATACAGTATTTACTCTAAAATTTTGCCCTAAAAGTGCATTTCAGAGACAAACAAAACTACATGTAGGTCATAAAATATTTCTGACACTTTTAATGCTGAACTTACATTTCTCCAGTAAGATAACTTTCTTTCAAAACAAAGCTCAAAACATCTTTCTAAGAACAACAGAGGTCCCAAAATGGGTTTGATGACCATGGGCAGAATTTTAGGTCAAGTATGGTATCTGGCAGTATTTCATTTTGTTTATGTTTTTGAATGTTTTTTTCTGTCAAGCTCAAGAATATTTTACTAATGTGAAGGCAGACAGCATTATGGTGGGAAGAAACCAGGCAAAGCCCAGTACAAACCCACGACTATCTGCATGTTGCTGAAAGATCTGAATGGTATTTGAATCTTTATACGTATCGTTTTCACAATGCCCGTCATGTTTATGGGGATTCTATTTATTTATTTATTTATTTGATTTGTGTTTTATGCTGTACTCAAGAATATTTCACTTATACGATGGCAGTCAGCATTATGGTGGGAGGAAACTGGGCAGAGCCCAAGGAAAACCCACGACCATCTGCAAGTTGCTGCCAGGTCTTCCAATGTACGGCCAGAGAGGAAGCCAGCATGATTCAGGATTATAGGTTCATGTGCGTAGGATCCTGGGTTTAGGGATACAAGGGCCTGGGTTAATGAGTACAGGATCGTGGCTCAAGCCCAAAGGAAATCATCCCACCTATCAGAGATTATTCTGACAAACATGCAGAGCCAAACAGGAGCCAAACCAGTACAGGACTCTGTACTGCGAAAATCCACACCTTTGTTTTTCTTTATTGCCATATTGTTTGACAGCGGAATGAACTCAAATTAGGATGATCTCTCTTACCAAGAAGTCTAAGTTACGACAATACAAATTCTCTCTCTCCGCTGGAGTTTTCTTTCCTTTGTTATCCTGTAAAACGATACAAAATGTTTCAATAGCCTCTTCCTATAAAAGCCAATGGCAACTCTGAACAACTAGAACCAAGGCTTTTCAGTTGTTTATTTTAAATCATGAATACCACAAAATGGCCCACATCATAGTTTGTAATTCTTTTAGATAAAAAAAGTTAATATATAGGTACATGTGTAATTGGCAATTTCAGACATATAGTCATGTTTCTTTGTTTTTTCTTAATAGTAAAACAAAGACAGAGAGACACACATATGCAGCTTAACAAAAATGCATAAATGAAATAAAAATAAAACTAAAAATCCACCTTTGATTTTGTCCGATCTCTATGTTTTTATAACTTTCTTTTTTCTTAGTGGAAATTCTATTGAATTTTAAAAAAAACATAAAACCCATAAAACAACAATTAAGGCCTTATGACATTACCATGGAAATTACATAGGACAAACATTTCCATCATGTTAACAGAGGAAATCCAAGCAGAACAGTTAGCAGTAGCCTGAATATTACTAATGTAAACTGACCGCACTAGGTGAATCTGGTGGGTTACTGTATTCATGAAGGACAGGTAACACTGGCGGGCAGAGCTGCTGCAGGTAAAACACAGTCAACAACGTGGTCACATACGCCGGCATGGTACCCATCATCTGCTGGTCTACCTTGCATATCTACACAATGAGAAGAAAGTTTCAGTTGAAACAATAGTACTGGTACTGTTCTACTCTGTGCCTTAAGCCCAGGTTCATAATGTAAATTGTTTTAGTGCAAATACATGTTGTGCCACACAACACATTTTTTTCTTGCAGATCAGCATTTCTGGATATGAAACGATATACATGTACGTTACAGGTCACCTTACTAAAGTTTATCAGATCTTGTGTAATTATCACTGCATACGAATTCCCTGGATTTCACCTGGAAGGTGTCCCATACTGGCACCTTTTTACTGATCAGCCAAATGTAAATGTGTTGCACCTGTTCATATCGGATTCACTGCCTGAGAACTTCAAAATATATCACAGCTTTACCCGTGGACTAATGTGACACTAACCTTCCATTCAGGCTATTATCGTGTAATTAAATGTAGACGAAGCACTGTCTTTCTTAAACACTTTTTTAGTTTGCAGTGGCGGCATGCTGTTGCCTTGTGAGTTTAGTGTGAACAGGCCTATTTCGTGTCACTTTGCCAAATAACAGGAATTTATGGATAATTTTCTGTAGTCCTCTTTTGAGAATAATATTCACTGACATATAAACTATAATTCACTCTGACTTGTATTGGAGCATAGTGATGGGAGCCAGTATGACGAGCGGTGAACTTAATTTACTGTAATCACTATTCTCATAAGTACAAGTGTTGTGATGCAAGCTAACTTTATTGCATGATTCCGCCATCTGGAAACCACTTCTTTTAACACAGTTTATCCTGTTCATTTCCCTAGCAAAAATTTGTCTTATTGCTGACCAACTGGTTTCTGACAATGATACAATGCCTGATCACTATGTGCATGCCGGGACTAGTTTTACCGACACATCTGGAATTAAAAATCTCTGTAATTACTTGACACGTAAGTTAAATGAAAATCTTTTGGGCTTGCATTTTACCATGCCAAGCTTGTTCATTTACCAACTGCAGTATTATTGTGAATATATCTAATTATGCCCAGGGTATTTATGGATTACCACTGACATTATACTGCTGGTGAGTGCAGGCCAGCAGGATATCAGAGCACAGTAAAACTCCCATAATTACATCGAATTCTCAGAATGTAGTACCGAGGTGAAAAGTTGGTGAAATATCAGGTAAATATGTGTGAAACACTGCAATAGATAAAACTGAATATGCAGTATATGTGTCGAACGATTCAAATATAACCTACGTAGCATGCATCACTTTAAACTTAACTTTGAATAAGCATTGTAAGTGCCACTTGTAATCATCAATGTATACCCTTAAGTAATGATGTTCAAAGCTTCTTACCTTTGCCCAGAATCTGAAGGCTACTGCAAGATGATGCACCCTGGGATCAATTTTATTGTAAAGGGCCAATAACTCTGTTGTTTCATGAGCCTGACTGTTCCCCACAGTTAACTGAAAACATGTACTTGTTTCTGGGTCCTCAAAGCTTACGGATGGAATCTTTGCCTTGAAATCACTTGTGACATTGTTGTAAATACCTAAAATTAAATAAAATTACAACCTTGAAATAAAATTTGGTTTTGGTCACTTTTGGTTCATGTACAATACATTTGCAGATATGACCAAACTGATGCCCCAAGACATACTTAGGTGTTTGTATTTATCTCTATGAATTTTGCTGCTGTAAACTGTAACTACAAAAAACTTAATACACTCATAATACGGCAGCTGAAACAAATAATTGTACATATTCTGCTACAGATAATATACCTTCTTCTTTGAGGGATTTGTAAATTATCACGAGGGCTTGGGAAGCACTTTCCCCTTTAGGAAGGATAATGTCAACATTGGCATCACTTGTCTTCAGGGCAAATCCAGTCACAGATGACCCATATAACTGCAATGTTAAATCTGAAACAAATGTAAAATGCCATGAACTTCACTGAACTGGAAAGGTCTAGCAGACAGCAGCTGTGTTTAATTAGATGGCAGAAATTCAAATTTCACCAGGAAAATGAAATTGGAGACAAAAAATTAACAGAACATTATTATAAATGTTAAAGGAATGACATTCATGTTTTTCTTGGTCACATTCCTTAGTCCCCATGAGAAACTGTGAACTATCAATAACAACTTTGTGGTTTCTACATGTAAATCTGACCATACTTACTTGGTATTAACAACTGAAGGTTCTCTTGTAGTGCTGCCACAACCACTTGGCGTTGGTGCATTTCACTCTCTGACAATCCATACTTCTCCGACAGCTGTGTAACAGTATGTGTCAGCGCAGCTAAGTGTGAAGATGAGGGAGTAGGGATGTCTTTCAGCTGTTTATCTCCCTTGGAAATCTGGAAACCATGAATTAGAAAATGCTGAACAACAAGTAAACTCTAACATGGCATTTATTTAGGTACTTTAAAATACAGATCAGTGCACAAACAGGGCACTGTATGGACCCCTCGCTTGCACAAAGCAGAGGGGTGCAGTGCCCCGCCCCTCTCAACACGTATCCTGTAAATATCTGTAGATGTAGTTTACTGATACCTCTTTAAGCTGTCACAGCTTATTTTCTGTCTTCTGGCCCCATAAATTTATTACCAAATCAATTCATGATTGGCAGTTAGGTGTCAAAGGTATCCACCATATCTGTTTGATAGATATAATTAGAACGGCAACGCTCCCTGGACAAACGCCTCAACTGGATCAATGGGTAAACCTGTTAAAAATGCACCCATCACAGCCTCTTTTTCAATGCTTTCATTTTTCCACGAGGTCAGTCAAGTCCGTCAAATTGGTCCTCAAGTGAGATGATAAAACGCTCATGTGCTCACTGTTAGTTTAAAATCAAAACTAGCACAGACTACAGATTACCACAAATGATTAGATGAGGCAAGTTAGAGCATTGGTGATTTGTTGAGTTGTTAAAGCTCAACTGCTGAAAGATTGATTGTACCCATTTTGGCCAGTGCTGGTTATCTGTTTGTTTTGATTCACTTTTTCATTGCGAAAACACTCATACTTATAATTTCTTGTTGTTTTCAAGTCACAGACCTGATACGAAAATAATACTGGAATATCCAGTTTTGTGAAACAGGAAATTTTACTGCAATGGATCATATTTTCATTTTTCTCCTTCTGCCATTTGTGTTTTCGTCATGGGTTTGAATCGGCAAAAAACTAGGCATACTCGACATTTTCACAATGTTTATTAACTTTACATAGTGTTTTTATTAAACAATAACAAGTCTAGAAATATGAGTTTTCATATATTTTATTAAATATTTTCCACTCTTATACACTGTTTGCAAAAGAAATTCTAAAGGTCAAACTGCCCCTCTGGAATTATATTTATTTATTTTATTTATTTGATTGTTGTTTTATGCCGTGCTCAAGAATATTTCACTTATACGACAGCAACTTTCTCAAGGTTGTATGAAGTATGCAATATGGATGCATACAGACATATAGCAATCAGGCATAATGTTTTATTGACAATTTCAAGCCAAAGGTATCTTATTTACTACAACTAGAATCTGTAACTAATGTCTGTAATTTAAAATCAGAAGTAAAGCTGTTTTTATTAGTTATTTTTTCAAGGCTCTTAATAAAGCCAAGGTAATGATCAGTAGTTATAAATTATTTGTTTGTCCATTTAGGATAATGCCCTTAAGCAAAAAACATGCGCTGTGAACACACACTTTGCAATTCTTCTATTTTTTGAGACATCTTGTCTGCTCTTTTTAACAAGTATACACTGTAATTGTAACAGGGATAAATACTTTTTTCCCACATGGTTAGTACATCCAAGGAACAATATAAATATGTCTTTACATTTCTGAACCTAAAATTGCAATTTTCTGTTTTAAAATCTTACAATTAATATGTCCTGAAAAATAGAAGGATTACAGTATACACATGCACAGCTCAGTGTTGAGTTGGTTATTTTTACTGCTAAATGTCTTCTGAATATTTATTTATCACATTCATCATTAAAGACACAAGTAGATAATAGGGCTCTTTAAAGCTATTATCCCTCCTCAAGAGTGCCCCTTTTGCAAAACGGTATCACCTGTACTTCTTTCATGCATCATTCAGCGAAAAAAACTGAAAATATTAAACTGAACACACCCCAACTTCCAATCTAATTTTTGATAGGCATGGAGGCATTATTCTACAAGTTAGGGTTAAATCAAATACTGAAGAAATACCTCAAGCCTTCTGATATGACGCCGATCCTTCATGTGTTCCTTACAGTCTTGTATCCTGTCACAATGGAATTCACAAAGTCGACAGAAGAAATTTGCTCTAGGAAAGCGTATAGATTTCTACAAAACAAAAATTTGAAAAGCTAAGTTAAACATGTCTCTGACAATTATTGCTCCCTATCGGTTTAAAGAGGCTATACTGGAGATTTTTGGCAAAAAATCCATCAATGCCTGTTCAAATGAATTATTGCTATTATTTTAAAATAGCCCAAGTAATTACCTTTTGCAAAATATTGGCTTTATCTGTGTATGTGTTACCATTTAAAATTAGTCATAAAGTTAGTAAAATTTAAAATGTCGGTTAATTATCACTATTTCAAACTTAAGAATTTTACCACCATAAACAGAACATATATAAGTCTACTTCAAAATCTTTCTGAAAGGCCATTCTTGGCAACTAGAGAAAAAATGATTTGCTCAGTGAACATGGATACTTTTACCTCAAATGTTCAGCATAGCCTCTTCAAGTTCTAATTTTGTCAAAACTGGATGAAAAAGCTTGGAACTCAACTTCAGTTGTAACAAGTGTCTTTGTGAAAAAAATATAGTTTCGGGTGTATATAACAGAAACAAGTCACATACATGAAATATTATAATCAGAATTACTGCGGTAATGGAGTAATTAACATAACAAAACATTGCAGAAAAATCCCAACAAAAGCTATAACCAAATTCCACGGGCTGCTTATTTAAGTACACATACCTTTATTCCTTCTTTTTCGCATATGAAAGAGCAATCTGCATTCAATTTATGCTTGTTCTTAATTTTGTTTTGGAGACAAAACTAACTGTGTAAATTCTGGTTTGAATGAACGTAAAAAAGTTATGTTAAGTGGAAACGCAGAATATCAGGCTTATCCTGCAATTTCTTTTCCATTTGTATTGTTTAACAAACCTTTTTCAGAGGGAAAATTCCGGACACTCCAAGATCTTCCAGAACTTGATCAGTCTGAAGTGAGGGTCTGTCACCAACTTTACCATCAGGTGAACCACCACCTGGATAAAAAATGTCCTACTACTGAACTTCACTTCATAAAAGTAATGATTCAAGAATATTCCACAAAAGCAAATATCAATAATGTTTGCTTCTCTCAGACGAAATGTCAATTTGTAATTGTTTATCTTTTAAATATACAATATCAGACACTAGTATTTTGTATACAGTTTTATGCAAACTGTACATTCCATATAGCTCTTGGTTTTTCAAGAAAACATGTAACACTACACATGTTGGGCAATTTCAGTTATCCTTGTTTGGCATTTGTTAAAATGTATGTCAATTTACCTCTGGACCCTTTTGGTGGCCTGTTTTCATGTCTGAGTCGTCTGCCATTGTCGTAACCAAGGCTGTTCTGGTTGGTGTTCTGATCCATTGCGACAGGACTGACTTGCTCATTTGCCAGAAAGGCTTCGTGGTCATGAAGGTTGCTTAACTGTGATCCATCCTCCACCCCATCAACACTGACTTTTCCTTGCCCTTTTAATTCTGACTTTTTTGACTTACTGCTTTTCTGTTGCACTTGGTTATTGCCTTTATCTAATCTTGATGCAGATGGGGCACTGTTTCCTTGATTTCTCGTCTTTGGCAAAGACTTTTTGGATTCCCCTTCAGTTGCTTCCTCTGTTTCAGCAGATTTCTTCTTTTTCCGAGGTCTCCGCTGTTTCTTGAACTCTGATTTACGTTCTGTCTCTGCCACAGCTCCATTCCTATCCCCTTCACCTTGAGGCCCACCAGCCAATTGTAACATTGCCTTCAGATGGATCTCAATATCTGCAGCATTCAAGTGCTCTGCCATCTCTGCCAACTTTAAGTTCCCTAAAGAAAACAAGTTGCATGTACACTAGCTAATCAACTTTTAAAGTAAATATAGTAAATATGAAATAAAATGTCCTACATTGGTAACCTAAAGAGTAATGCTTAAAGGAAAAACAAAATAATTAAAGAAAAATTATAGAACTTTAGTAAATGAACATTCTGCAGGAGTCTATCTTTTTTATGGGAAAAGGGGGTTGAATTCAAATAAAATTTCTTTCATTACTTCACTGGTTTGTAGCATCCTACACATGAACTTTTCACTTTATTATCTGACAGGCCTAACAGTGTCAGCTTAAAGAGTGGAAGAAACTAAAGTCCAAAGCAAATCACTGCCCTTCAGCAGATATCTGCCATGGCTTAAAGCTCCAGTCAAAGCATGACAGCTTCTGAGCAATACAGCAACTGCTTTAAACATTTGACACAGTGTGGGCCTGAATTCATATTAAAATGTTTCTTTTCTTTCTATCACAAAAGGAAAAGTCAAACGAGGCCCCAATAATTTAGGTATAGATTTCACTTGTAAGAATCAGTCCACTGAACATCTTAGTCTATCTAAATTATGTAACCAAACCCAATATCCCAATTTTATTTTAAATACTCAGATGGAACTTCAAAACTATTCTGTGATATTGAGATTTAACATATTATATGGCTCTAATGCAACAAATTTATTGTATGAATGGAATTAAATGAAATCTTGTTTGTGTGATGTTCTAGGATGATTGGCATTCAACATAAAGTAAAACCTTCAAATACACAAAATCATCATTTGGTCAAAGTATACATAAAACAGAATTTTGCCTACTAAAGGTTGAATACCCTAAATACTGCTCTTATTCTTTATTTATTTATCTGATTTGTGTTTTACACCCTATTCAAGAATATAATCATTTATAGCAGCATTATGGCGGGAGGAAACCCATGACCATCCACAGACTGCTGGCAGACCTTCCAACTGAGGCCCCATGCTCTTATTAAATGTGGCAATAATAACTATTTCCTGAGGGCCTCCATGGCAAAGGTGGTTAGCACGCCAGCATGGCGCAATGACCCAGGAGCTTCTCGCCAATGTGGTTGCTATGAGTTCAAGTCCAGTTCATGCTGGCTTCCTCTCCGGCCATAAGTGGGAAGGTTTGCCAGCAACCTATGGATGTTCATGGATTTTCCCTCTCCCTCTAAGTTTCCTCCCACCACAATGCTGGCCGCCGTCGTATAAGTGAAATATTCTTGAGTACAGTGTAAAACAACAATCAATCAAAAAAATAAATAAATAACTATTTGCACCTCTCACTTGAGCAATATTTATGATATTCAACCTTCAATGTGCAATATTTTCTATAAATTTTAAAGCTAAATGGGAACTTGTACTGAAACTGATAAAGGCTGATATCTAAGTTAGAAGCAAGTTTGACAGCCAATCTACTATTCATCAAAGAATTCATCAATGCACAGAGAAACTGCCTGAATCTCTAAGCTTCACAGAGTGCAGGAAAAATATGATGGCATTAGGCGAATGTATTCGCTCGCAGGGATAGACTTTTTTATACTGACAAGATATGCTTGTCATATATGCAGCCTAACAGCAATCACACTAGGTGGAATTTTCCATCAGTTGTGGTTATAAATATACATTGTTGTGACCAAATAAATCAAATACGGTTTAACAAACAAAATGGCACATGTCAACATAATTTTATGCTGTTTCATTTGTCAGCTTTGGTTGTCACAATAACTGGTATATGCTGATGCACTAACTGTTAGATCTAGTCTGTGAAAAGGACATAGGCATAAAATCATTTGAAGGTGTTTTTTAAAAAATTTCAAATGTTTTTTTACCAAAATTTCAAATGAAATTAGAGGATGGATGGATCCAACACATCCGATGTCCCACCACCCCTTCCTCTTTGCAACGTTACTTTTCATTCCACTCCCAGTGAAAGCAATAGAGATGTCATGACGTCACAGAAAGATTAACATTTGTAACCAACATGTGGAGCATTCCGTTGACCTATTTGCGACAATACTGCTTATGACTGGTCAATTGCATGTTCTCGATTGACAGTTCGGAAAGGTCTATAAGGTAAAAACCAAAGACTCGCTGGACCAACAAATCCACTGGAATTGCCAGTGGTATCTGACATGTTTGATGCAAGCGAATTCTGGTCTAGAGCAAATTGCTTGTGAAATACCATGTCCTCAACACACACATACTTAATAAAGCTGATTTCTGGAAATTTGCAATATACACTTGTACAAGCAAAAAAAAATTGCCTTGTAGGATGACCCAGTTTTATTGTATTAATAAGTATATCTGAATCTGTGAAGTGTGAATTTTAAGTGAGTAGGCGTCAGGCTGGGCATAAATTTTCCGTCAGCTTTACAAATGACTTGTTTGTTTACAGGTATATAACTTATACATGGCTAAAGCAGATTGTAGCATCACTGAAGTGAACCACACTATCTTTTACTTAAATACCATTACAGCACCAACTTCAGGAATTGCAAAGGTGGGTAAAGTTTTAGAAACACTTTAGGGCTTACTAAAAGTGTGAAAGGGGCCTTATGTGAATTTATTGATTGGGAGAAAATCATTGCCATTACACCTTAAACCGACACTGGTAGTCTTTTCATGAATAACATTTTTCTACAAGTACGGCACAATTCTGACAGAAAAAAAAGGATGACAGCAACTGTGCCACTTCTGTAAATAAAGTAAAGCACAGTGCAAGCATACACTGGTGATATTGTGCAATCGGATATTGTGCAAGAAAAATGTCTACTTATAGTGTCAAGTTTACGGTCACGATTACGCCCTTTTATTCGTCTCACTCACCATCCTGTTGACTGACAGGCATGAGACTGGTGTGTAACTGTTTAAGACGGCGTACATGTAGTACGATATTGTGATATCTCCAGCATGTATTAGCGTGAAGGCCAGCTGGATTAAAGTAAAAGCTTAATATGACAAGTTTCCACTCAGTTCAGACAAGTTTAGCTGTGAGAATGGAAGAAGGCGCTCCACTCCCCTTCCCCCTCCCCCTCCCGTCTCCCAGTCCCACGTGAATGGAGCCATTTAACCAAACCGTTTAGGTTCTTTTCCCATTAATTTCACACAACAAATAAATACCCTATTCGAACATACAATACTGAATCTTACCACCCGTTCGAAGTCTGGATAAGTTCTTGAATAACAATAACTTATTGAAGCAAAGTAAAAGTGAAAACACAAATGACTCGCAAGGTGGGCGCCATTTTCAACTTGTATCACAGGAAGGTTAAATTTAAAATGACGTTGTAGTGAAAAGTTGAAAACGGATAAAGCAATTACAGCCAGGAATTCTCTAAAAATCACCAGATTCAATTTCCACACTCTGTAATCCTTTTTTCCCATTAAAACAATAGCCTAAGTTACTCATTTTGTTGAAGCCATTCGATTATAATTATCCTTTTCGGAATTTACGTCAGATTTGAGGTTCAAGAATCTCGTTCTGTTTTTTTTTATTCAGCCCCACATTGTCAAAAATTTAAGATGGTTGATTGTGTCTGTGGGTTGTGAAAGGTTTTCTGTTAGCGAGAAAAAATAACGTCAGTTAGACTTCCCAAACCATCGTTCTGAAATTTGTTCAAAATGTTTACTTCTTCTGGGTATTTCAGAGGCCTTAATTGTCCGTATTTTGCGAATGGCTTGTGTGAACGGGCTTACTGCCACTTCAGACATTCTAAACCGATACCAGAGAAAGGTTTGTTCGTCTTGTTTTTCCCTGTCAACCTGTGTTAGTCAAGACTGCCTCTTTCTTGCAGAAAGTGGTAAATACGATTCGGACCCACGGTAACTTCATAAATATGGACGATATAGGTCAATCAGACCACCCATGAGCAGGCTAGGTTTATATTAGATTTACTGTACCGGTATCTTTAGTCTAGAGTCGATGTAAGGCTATTGCAAAGACAAGGTGGCTGCATTTGTTGGTTGCTGACCTGCTTTTTAGATGCTCATTGTGAAAAGCAGGCTCTTCAATGAACTGACCTCACTCTCCCAGGTTACAGCAACCTCACGATTACAATTTTCACCAACAAACCTAACTCTAGTCAAAATGAATTTATTTTAGGGATCTCACAAATTACTGCAAGTTTGCATGAGCTGGAGTGGGGGCTTTTGCAAACTAACAGGGCTAAAAGGTGTGAATATTCAATATACATATCACATAGTTGGTCATCTCTACTCAATGGTGCCATCTGCAGCTTCTGTAAAGTCACATCTTTTAACTGTGTTAGTTGCGAGAACTCCCATCTGTCTCATCTAAACCTGCGTTAACTCAAAAGACTCCTGAAATGCTGATTTGGCTTATTGGTTTGACTGCCTCTTGAGTTCCACAAATGTGTTTGTCAGTATCATGTCAAGTAACATTTATTCCGCTTACAGTATTGCTTGTGTGTACTGTGGGAGTGGTGGTTGTTATTTGACGCTGAAAGTTGTAGACTTGATTAATTCTGCCAAGAACAACTAAATAACTGCTTAAATTACCAGTTCCATGACCTTAATAAGAAAGAACCCATCACAAATATGTCCACAATGAAGATCCAATATTGTTTACATTCACACACAAAAGCTCTCCTTCATCAAGGAGAATCAGTCATGTATGATGGTACTCAGTTCATAGATTGTCACTGGCAAGTGACCAAAAACAGGAAATCCCAAACTTGGTTTCCGTTTTGCAACAGGGCAGGTCTTCAAGAATTTGTGTTAGTTCCTAGAACTGGCGTGATAGCCATGGGGCCTTTTTTGATACTGTGTGGTAACTAAACAAGTCAAGCCCTCTACAATAATGTTTTATGAAAAGGTTGGTTTAATGCACATGTAAAAGATGGCTGATATTCCTAATCATGGTTTTAGCTCCATTTTTTGAGGGGTTTTCTCCATTATCTTCATAACATTAAGGCTGTTGACGAAGTTACCATAGTTTACTATATTCCAAGTTTGTTAATTACGTCACACAACTGTATTGTTGTTCTGATGAGATTTCATGGACAGGGTGTAAGGGATTCATTTTCATTTATTTTGTTTATTTGTTAGTTGTTTAATACCAGTCTCAAGAATAATTCCCTTGTACAACGGCAATTTGAAACCAGAGTGCTAATAGGAAACCATCAACCTTTGACATGATACTGACAAACTATCCCTTTTGTGACATGCAGATATTAATATCATATTAGTGGCAGACAAGTGGTTTTAACAAATATTAGACTGCAGAAATGGCCACACAAGCATGAGATCACTGTTAGGAGTAGCAATACATGAAATGTTGTATAATTGAACACATTTGCAATATCTTTGAAAAACTATTGAAAGTTGGCATTTTTTGAACAAATTGCTCTTAAATATCTCTTGGATAAAACCTCTAGAAACTCATCTGGCTGACAAATGTCAGTACAGTGTGGTGATATGAACATTTCATTAAATTGACCTGAGTGAAGGTGGAAATATATCTTGTGGTAACATTTACAAGGATGAATTAAAGCATGCACAGAAATTATATGATTAATCTTTCAGATTCTGTGACATCACTCTCAAGATCTGTGAGCAAAGAAGCATTAGAAAACAATGTTCCTGCCATTTACGGAGGGCCCAGTAGCAACTTCAAACCCAGTGATGAATGGGAACCTCAAAAGGCAGAGAAAGACCCCAAAACAGAAAGTGAAGATGCACCACCAAACAACAGTGAGGAGGAAAACAATGCTGGAACAGATGGAAGTAAAATTGGTCCATATGGAAAGTACTGGCCTGCCCAGCAATATGAGCCTGTAGTTGGTGATCCTGGGAAAGTACCAAATGTGAAATACACCCCAACACCTATCAGTGCATTGGAAGTCAAAAAAGAGGCTGAAAAAATTGTACTTACTCAAGCAAAAGGAGGAGCTATGCTGGAGTATAACCCTACGCCTATTGTACAGTTGCAGCAAATGCGACGTAAGCCAAGTCATAGGTTGAAGGGAAAGTCTGCAGAGGGTATGGAATATGACCCAGAGAGTAACTTTTCTACTCAGGACAAACCAGGTGAAGAGGGAGTAAAATGTAGAAAGCGAACAATTAGTTCTGACTTGGACAGCATTGAGTACATTCCAACAAAAAGAAATCACACAGATATTGAAGGCGAGTTTAGTGAGGAGGAGTACCAGCTAGAACCTGTTGAGAATCTCCCAGAGTATGTTCCCACCTCGATGGCAACTGCAAAGTATCCCATAGGTAATGTTGATGCTACCCTCATTGACGTTCGTTTTCAAGAAAATGGAGACAATACCAAGGAGGATGAGAATAAGATACCCGAAAGTCGTCTCAGCATGAATGACTATATTAAGTTATTGCTTAATCCTGCTGATACATGTACTGCATCTTCCTCAGGAAATCATCATTTTGAATTGAAAAAGAAAGATAAGGGCTTAAAATCAAACAATGCTAGAACAAACTCAGTAAAATCTGACACAAGTTCAGGAACAAAAAAGGAGAAACATAGTGAAAAAGAAGGTAGAAATGGCACAAATAGGGAATGCCGAGCCTCGACAGATAGCAGAATGGATGGAAATAGATCCGAGAGGCAAACTAGTAAAGATACAAATTCTGGTCATAGAAGGGAGAAGCGAAATTCTGAGAGTCATGTCTCAAAGTCTCATGGTCATGCTCATAAAGATAAGGAAAGTAAGTCATCAAATGGTCACAAATCATCATCGTCATCAAAGGACAAAACCAGTTCGTCAACAAATTCGCACAGATCTGACTCTAGCAAGAATCATAAACATCACAGTAAGAATCATCGAAATAATGACAAATCTCGGCACTTCAGTTCAGAGAAGTCTGGATCAGCCCACAGTAGTAAGCATGACGATGGGAAGGACAACGCGACATCTAATGATCATGGAAAAGGCCTCAGTCAGTCAGGTGGTTTTAGTTCACAAGGGCCTGAAAAAACAAATGGCAGTGTCCACACAGGACAGAAGCAACTTATTGATGTGAATTTAGACTTGTTCGGAGCTGATAGTGATGTCAGTGATGACAATGCTGTGACAGTGTCAAACATGGTCGCCGGTGAAGATCGAGATAGTGATGATACATTCAGGGGAGATAATTTGGATAGTGACATTGAAATACAGTATGACTTGTCAGACATAGAAGAAGATGCAGATACATACGAAGAATGTTTGCGGATATTCCATGAAAGTGGAGCAAAGTTGAAACTACCGAATGTAGGAAAGGTAAAAATTGAAATGTTATGCAACAAAGGAGTTGATGCATTTGCCCTTCCAGTCACATTTTTAAAACCCAAACTGGATACATTCTGAACAGCTTTCTGGGTTATATCACAGGGAAATATGTTCATGTTTCTAAGTAGCTCAAAGCTAAACTTTTACGTTCTAAAATCAATCTAAATGCCTAGAATTCATCCCACAGCCTAACGTTTAATTTTTTTTTTTAACTTCTTCTAAAGAATATTGTTAATCCCTCTAATAACATTTCCATATTATAAATTTTTCAGCTGAAAAATACAAAAGTATGTCATTTTACAGAGTAACCAATCCTCTTTATCTCCAATGTTGTAGTCATCTCACAAAGGCATGGAAGATGATGACACTTCAGTTAAATTGGGGAAGAAAAGAGTTGCACATAAGCTTGAATCTGTAAGTGTAATATTATATTTTCCATTTTTTTATTTGCCATTAATATACATTTTTCTCATTTGGTATATGTACATGTATCCGTTTACCTTTACGTGATGTTAAGCAACTGTACTTGTAATCAAATGAATTTGAAACATTGGTAAGGATTGTTCCTCCTTCATGCATATTTTTGTGGTCAATAATTCAGCAAAGTGTGTTAATTATTGACTGTTTTAACAAAGGAAAGGAATTTTATTTACTGGCAACAAACAACTGTTGTAAGTATTTAAGTAATATAAACTTCAGAATCATTTTTGAATATCTTACTTGAAAATGTAGATTTTGCTCCAATATTATTTTGGGGAAGAAATTGTAATTATTGCTTGGAGCATCTATTATTTTTAGAAACATGTCAAGAAATAATGCAGATTTTCTACTTTCTTTGAGCAGAATAAAACTAAGCAACATGAATGTGTTATAAATTGTTTATTGCTTGACTGTGATGGGAAAACTTTTGTTTTACAGAATTCTGTAAAAAAAGTCAAAGAAAGACCCATGGCTAAATTAAGCCCGGCTCAGGTGATGCACAACAGATTTGTACAGATGCAAAAGAGGGCTTTGGAAGCCGTTAAAGCAAATCAGTCAAAACAGGTGAAAGCTTTTGCTATGAATAAACTGTTTGAAGTATTGGAATTTCAATTGAATGGTGTCTTGGTCCGTCTCCTTTCTTAAATTCTTCATAAATACGTTGAGAGAATTCCTTATATAGGCTTGATGGGAAGGTCTGACAGCAACCTGTGGATGGTCGTGGGTTTCCCCTGGGCTCTGCCTGGTTTTCTCCTACCCTTATGCTGGTCACGGTCGTATAAGTGAAATATTCTTGAGTAGGCATAAAACAGTCAAATAAATAAATAAAATAAATATATTGGCTGTATAATTTACAAAAAAGAAAAACATGCTTTGTAAGTCTAAAGATGGTCATCATCAGTTACTGTGAGTTTAAGAGTGTACACATACAAGTAAAAGATTAAATTCATTTGTGGATATATACACATGACATAGCTGCCAGGTTCCCACAATAGCCATAAAAATTAAGATCAAAACTAAAAATCTTGACTTGCTATCATGGGTTTCTTTTGAACGTCATGTGTCCTACCTTCAGCTGAGCCAAAATTAGCTCAGTAGTGAGAAGTGGTATGATCATTAATTCTTTGGATTTTGTCTTTTAGGAACCATCCACATCTGGGACATTGTCAAAGTCTAGAGTATCTCATGGGGCAAGCTTGGCTTCTCGACAGAAAGAAAAACTTACTATAAGTACAGCCTCGAAGACAGAGAAAAGAGAGGCACATACTCCTGTGGTGGTCAGTATATATATATATACAGGACGATAGAGTGAATCCATAATGACCATATTAATTTTTGCTGTTCATCATAATATCACATGATTGGGTCGGGGAACTAGTAATAATGTTTCTTATTCTTTTGTTCTGTTCAATTTTAGTATGTTTTTTATTACAGGGTGCAGGTCTGTGTGTAAATTGCTGGTATGCACAGGCTCTTGGTTCATTTGAGCTTAACTATCTTTGGTATGATAATCTGCCATTGTTTTTATGATTTATTAGTGAATACCCTGTTAATAAACACCAACTTTTCAATCAACATGATTGCCATGATTTTAGATCACTGTGTTGAAAAAACAGATATGCCCTAAGTACTTGCAAATTCGCCTCTGAGTAAGTTTAATACTTATTTTGCCTCATTCTGAGTTGAAAGGTAAAATTTCAACACCAGAAGTAATGTTTTATGACCTTTATTTTGCTGCCAAAATATACATGTATCATATTAATCATAATAATTTTGCTTACAGGCATTATTACCAAGACCCACAGTACCAGCTGACTTTGGGAGCAAAATTCCCACCAATGTTCGCCAGCGTTACCTGAATCTCATTATAGATGAATGTCTGAAACTCTGTAAAACAGAGAAGGAGGCCTATGACAGGGTAAGCAGTCATGTATTGAAACAGCGAGCTCTTCATTACCTTTGCCAATGAGGTTTTTTGTTTCTGGTGTTTTCCTGACTCTCTGTTATTGTCTGTAAGCAACTTTATGTGAAAAGTTATGCACAGATTCAAATGAAATTGTATGCACAGGTCAGGATTCTGTACCATAGACAGATAGGACAGAAGTGAAGAATATTTGTAGTTAGGAAATTTGTATGTTTATGTGACAGAGGTTTTTGATCTAGGAGTGCTTTCTAGATGACAAACAAGATTGTCATGTGAGGATGGGAGATGTATATTTTGTACATAAATGTATATAAATTGTATATAAATGCAGTCAATGCTTTACATGTCTAAGATTTAAGAGCCTACATGTAGTTATGTTTTCACCAGTCTTTTATTATCGTGCAGGCATTGGAAGAAGAAAAGGCTTGCTATTCCAGAGCAAGTTCAAAAAATATCTACCTCAATGTTAGCGTGAATGCTATTAAGAAGCTGCGGGTGGAAATTTCAAACAAGAATTCCAAGAAGTCAAACAATACTAATACTACAACAACTCTTAGCCATCAGACCATGCTAGGAGGTTTGAAGGCTACACAGATCAGCTATACACTCAACAGATCACAGGGTGCCCCGAAAGTCCAAACCCAGGACTTTCTAGGTAAATGTTGTGGCTATACTTTGTAGAACTTAATTTTCTCTTTTCAGTGCTAGAAATGATGACGGACATCTAGGGCAAAACTTGTAATTTTCATATCTTCTGCATTGTGTTATCCAAGGTACTTATATGTACATGTATGTATGAAAAATGAAAATTGGAATTATATGTTTTTGCAGCATTCAGGGCCAAATATCAACATGATTAATGAATCAATATATAGCAAATAAAACAAACAATATATAAAGTAGCAAAGTTAATATAAAGTACCAAACAGAGAAAGTAAATTGCAAACAAGCTGGTATACATGTAGATTACAATTATTTTAGACGGCTGAATACTTGTGTTTACCAATAGCTCACTTGTGGGATACCTGTAGTATGTTTATAAGAGAAAGTTTGATCTTGGTTAATGAGCAACTGATTCCGTTATGTTATTCAGGAGCTGAGTTGTACAAACGACTGAAACCCTATGTGTTGACTGAGCAGCAACTAGTGGATAATGGCTTCCCAAGATGGGACTCTGATAACCCTGGCACGCCAATTATCAAAGAACGTGATGTAGGACAAAACAGTCCAGCAAAAGCCAAATCCAAAGGTAACATCACTTAGTGGGTGATTAGAACCCCACCCATTTCATTACCCTGCACAGCAGCCATAGTCACTAATCGATGCCAACTGGGGGCATGTCACTGACAGCAAGGTGTACAGATCTCCCAACTATAGTTATATCCATGAATTAAACTGAAAAATTATTAAGTCAGGCAATGACTGTTTCAAACCTGTGAATTCCAAACGCTGTCTCAATCCATGGTCATACCACTACAGGCCTTGAAACGGCGAACGACTGTTAAGGTAACGACGGAAATCACATCGCAGCATTATTTTGTGAACGGTTGTCTGTTCTGAGCCCTCAGTAACAACAAATATATGTACTCATGTATTTCAGCTACGAATACATCTCATTGAGAAATATCTGTCACCAACCTCCCTGTATAATTTGAATGAAGTATGTCATTCTACACGCAGATTTTAATTCCTACCAATGGGAACAATCCTGCTATTGCAGAAGAGATACCTTTCCCACGTTTTGAAACCGGGAACCCTCCTGGGTACTGGGTGGTCACGTTCACTCTCATCGATCTCCATAGAGTTTTCTTCCGAATTCTCCTTCATCATGAAATGGCGATCATGAAACAGTCATGGTGCACCTTTAGTGAAGTAAGCCTTTATGTACTGAATTCCTGTACTAAATTTAATCATATGATTAAAACTGAGGAAAACATGAATGGTTGATGGCAGGAGCATAGACTGACTGCTCAGGGAAGCATGATCTTGTTTCTTACCTTTGGGAACTGTCCATATAATCCCCTGACCATCACCGATGCTTTCGTGCAGCGTGCAGTCAGTAAGAACCACAGTCAATGCAATGGATCATGGGATACACTTTCTGCGTCTGAGGGCAAAACTTAAGGTCATTTACAGTAGATTGCTCATCTCAGTGAAGGTGAACCTTGCCCAGTGAGGTCACATTAGAATCCAGCTCCGACAGGCATAACAAAGGGAACTGATTTCAGCTCAGTTTCCTCCATGCATTAAACCTCTCAGCAAAGTCCTGGAAAAATCATTGATTCTAATTCCAACATAGTGAATCAGTTTGCAGTAGCCGGTACAAATGGAGAATCAGTCTACAGGGTTGTCACCTTCATGAGAAAATCTGAATTTTCATTAATAACTGTCAGTCATTTTGTCATGCTGAAAAAAATCATAAGTTTTTACCAATTTTAATGGATGTCCAGCAAAGGTCATGAATTTTCTTCTCTCTGAATACCTACATGTGTACATGTTTATGCTGATGTTATGACATAGTCATCACAGGAACATTCATTGCTGTGTTTTTTAATTTTTTGTTGTTTTAGTGTGATAGTGAAACGTCTGAATTACATCCTTTAATAGTGCACTACTGGTTTTCAGATTGTGATTTTGTATGGTTAAAATCAGGAATAATTGTTACATTAGGTCATAAAAATGCATGATGTTTTGTTTTATTTTAAAACATCTATGGCAACATTGTACTTAGTTCCCTTTGACAGACTAAAGCTAAAAAAGGGTGCCACTTTGTTATTAAAATACATCTAATGTTTGTTTAATGTCTTGTGTATAAACATAAATAAATAGGTAACATGAAATTCCATTAATTCCATTCATAGGCAACTACAAAATATGTATCCGTTGTGGGAAGAGATTTGAGGTGTACCCAAATGGAAAGTATGCTATGAAGGAGGAATGTGTATACCACTGGGGCAAAGCATGGAAACGCAAAAGTATGTACATTATGTCTGTTTGGTTTAATTTCTTCTAACCATCTGTAGGTGGTTCTGCAATTACTATAGTATTATCATAATACAGCTCTATTGTGTTCTACCCATCAAGACAAATATATGTACTGTACTACTATTTTATAGCAAGTCATAAATGTCTTGACACAGCTGGTGTGACTTGTAAATTAAAAACATGAAATATTACCAAACAAGCAAGGCTAAAGTATTTCAAGTGCAGTGGTATGTGTATGTAGGTCTAAAAGAATCATTAAGGGATGCGTGAAACATATTTTTTATTAATGTTCAGTTTAGAATGTGATCTACAATATAAAACTAAGAAAAAACTTCCCTGCTCTCTTCTTTGGGTGTAAAAAGGGTTTTAAACTACAGTATTCCTAAGACCCCAGCAGTCAGTAAGAAAATTAAGTAGCGTGTAATTGTGAAGACAGTGGTTAACAAAATGGTGGGTGGGATGGAGTCTGATGTCTCAACTTGGGGTTGGTGCGTGTGTGGTTAGTTTTATGAACATGCTGTTCAATAATAATAATCACTGAATTTTTCTGTCTTCAGTTGCTGGAGCTATAGAAACCAGATATACATGCTGTTCTAGTGAGCTGGAGGTGAAAGGCTGTCAAGTCTGCCCTGTAAGTCAAACAGTTCACTCTTTTGCTTCAAACTCGTTCATTATGCAAAAGATTTCTTTTGGGTCAAAAGATTATATCTTCATGGTGCAACATGTTGCCATGTAGTTGACAGTTTGTGTTTAGCCAGATAAATACAGTTGGCACGTACTGACAAAATACTTCATTTTAATAGGAAAGTGACAGTCATGATGGGGACGTATATTTCCAAATCCTGTAGCCAATTTGTCTGTTCATTTTGGTTACCTCCCTTTGTTAGGCTGTCACCCCACTGGCATTGCTGAAGCAATTACATCAATGTGTTTTTCTGAATTGATGGGTCTTCTCCAAGATAAACCCTCGTTCCAAGTAGTATTCCATCCCATTCACAGAGAAGAACACCTTCCAAATACATTTTCTGTTTATGTGTACATACATGATCCAGGAACATTTCTGTGGATGGTCATAAGTTGACATTGCAAAGTTTTTTCGGACTGGGCCAGCCTAGTGCTACATTCTAACTGTTAATTTCAGCTGCATGTTCATGACAGCAACAAGTATATGAACATGTCTGGATTCATGAGGACCCTACCCTGCTCCCCTCCTGTGGATGGAGACTATGGTACATATGCCATGGACTGTGAAATGGTGAGAAGCTTAATTGGCTTTTACTCCTCATGCACATGTAGCTTCTATATCACATACAGCTTCAGATGATTTTTAGTCCCCTTAGTACTGGTAACCAGGGGGCACTATAGCTTTTCATTCCATCTGTCAGTCCATCCCACTCATTTAGTTGGATTTTTTTTAAAATGGTTACCTTATTTCCTCAACCTTTTTGCATTTGAAAGTGCAACTTTCGGTGCACTTAATGGACCTTTATAAGTACATTTTAGAGATAAAACAACATTGATTGGATTGGTCAGTTTCAGGGCTTCACAAAAAGTATAATTTTGTCAGTCTGCACATAATAATGCCTTCAGAGTTTACTTAAATAACAAGCGAAAAGTTTGAAGACTTACATTTATCATATTGAATTAAAACTTGGTACATGCACCACGAGATACAGATAAAGTTTAAATTCAGACCCCTACACCCAATTTGGACAAAATTTTGACCATTCATTGTGTTGAATTGAAACTTGATACCTAGCTTCACCATAATGAGTCTCAGATCAAGTTTGAGAATTTGACCGTTTCATCCATTTTCAGCAAAATTATGGGCTTTGACGTAGTATTAATCTGATGGCTCAAACCATAGGGGAGATGTATTGTTTTTGCAGTGCTTCTAGAATGCTTGTTAACCAACTATTAATACTTTTGTGCTACTGGTCTTAAAGCAGAGCAATCAGTTGGTTAAAAATTCCATGACGTTTTAGGTGATTTACTGTATGTCAGAAGTTGCACCCCATTGCAGTGTGTTTTTTTTTGTTTGTTTTTTTTTCCTGTCATGCATTATTGTTATTAGTTTAACCACAGAATTCACATTGAAAGGTATCTGTATGGCAAGATACAGAAGTTTTGTATTTTGGTTTCATTCCAGAATCTTTTTATAACAGTCTAGACGATTTCAAAAGAAGCCTAAGTTAATAATCTTTACTACTTTTATGGGTGATGTTGCTATGTGATATGGCAAACCTTAAATGTCAATCAGTCTAAAGTTCATGATTTATACTAGTATTTTAAAAATGTGTAAGACAAATCCCAACATTGTGATCATTAATTTCTTGAGTGAGCTAGTGATGGACTGCACGACTTTTTCCACCAGGTGTACACATTCGGGGGCTGTGAATTGGCCCGTGTCACTGTGATTGCCCCAGATCTCTCTGTGATTTATGAGTCACTTGTGAAACCCGACAAACCTGTGATAGACTACAATACAAGGTATAGTTTATGTTCTTGCAACTTTTAATTCCAATCAAATGTAATATTATGGGTTGGTTCTGGCTTAAAGGCTTTGTAAAACAAGAATGTCTGTGTTTTTTTTTTTAGTTAAAATAGTTAAGAGGATCAGTAATGTAATTTACGGCAAAAGACTGTCCAAATGTGGAAACCATGGATTTGTGTGAAAATGTTATAATGCTTAATAATACATTTGTACACCCATACTTCAAAGATGTCTGAAATGTCACACATACACTACCCAGTACAGGTCCAGATATGTTTAAAGAATAGAAAAAAAAAAAAAAAAATAAAAATAATGAAAAATTCATCATGAATCTGCATCATTTTAATTTTCTGTGTTTGAACAGTTTTGTATTAACACGTCCAATGTTGCATCCTGTGCAGGTTTAGTGGTATTAAAGAGGAAGACATGAAGGGTGTGACCACGACACTGAGAGATGTACAGGCAGTATTACTCAGCCTCTTCACTGATAAGACGATATTAATGGGCCATAGTTTAGAGAGTGACCTCATAGCTACAAAGGTAGGCCAGATTATTTAAATATTATAGTATACAGCAGCCTGTGGATTTTATTAATAAGTTGTCTAGCAACAGCTCATTTACTTTTCATTTTTTATGTAGCTCTTAAAATCATCCCACTCTAAAATAAACATTATCTAAACAGTGTTTTAGAAAATTAAATTTGATATAACTTGCCTTGGCACTTCTTAGCCCATCGATCAATTTGTTTGCTGTAATAATTTGTTTCATAGTGATATTTCAGTAAGTGAATGAAATTTGCACAAGTCTGAATATTAATATCAGGGTGTACATGTTCTTCTTCTTGAGCTGATGTTTTCAAGTCCTTTTTCTATTGCTTTGTTAATCTGATATATTCAGTGTATGTTTCATGAAAATCTTCTTGTGATTTACAGTTGATTCACAGCACTGTCGTGGATACATCTGTTGTTTTCCCCCACCGACTAGGACCACCTTATAAAAGGGCTCTCAAGACTCTCATGGCGGAGTTCTTACAGAAGATTATACAGGATGATGGTATGGATGTGTCACTTAGCAATGTTTTTCTGTTGTTGTAATGTTGTATCTAAAACATGTGTATTAAAGTTAAATGTTATTATAGTAGTAAAATCTACCCTGTAAGTCCAGCTTTCCTCCAATGTATCCAGTTAGTTACTTCTAAAAATGGGTGTACATGTCATGCAAATCGGTTTCCTTTCTACTTGCAGAATTAATCTCAGACTTTGGCCAAACATCTGCAAACATCTGTTAATTACTTTGTTGAGCTATTCAAATCCAATCAACTGGCTCAGTTATTCTCACATAGTTAAGAGTTAATACATAGCTCACACAACACACAAATAGTGGATGATATATTCTGCACATTAACTACCTTAACAATCAGTGAAAGTAAAATTATGCATATTATTATCCACAGCAATTCATTAGGCTAATGTAATTTGAGTAGTAGCATGTGACATTGATCACTGCTGTAAAATTTTAAAGTGTGCTAGAAAACAAACTGTCATGCCACATGTAGTCATGGACCACATTTAGTGACAAGCAACAAGTAAGGTGATTTGTATTGTCCCAAATCACAAATTTTCATTCGTACACCATAGAGTAATGTCAGTAAAATACTGGAAGTTGTGTCCTTGTTGGATGTCTAAACAGTATTTGATTGTTCAATGCCCATGTGGAAAGGCACGCTCTAGGAAAGACCTTGACATTTTTGGATTAACTGTCCAACACACTTATGAATCCAAATCCAAGAATTGACAGACAAATCATGCTTTTGCTGTCATGTGTGGGGTCTTGACATTAATCTACTATATTGAACTATTCAGTGGGAATCACAGTTAATATGTATGTAGCTTTTCTATTGGTAATATTTTATATAATTCTCTGTTTACCACAGTTGGTGGCCATGACAGTCATGAAGATGCAGCCTCGTGTCTCCACTTGATGCAGCTGAAGTTGAAGGAAGATGCGAAAAGACAAGTGCGCAGAAACTAGCTTGACAACTTAGTTCGCGTTCATTTGCTCTTTGTTGGAGCTTTGTTGTTCATTATTGGATGTGGGAATACTAGCTATTCAGAGTTTTGCCAAAATAGATCTGCATTTTCAGAAACAGTGCTGAAGAAAGGAAGGAAGAGTCATTCTTGCAGAAGAAAAAGACACTGTTACTTTGAACTTGTGTCATAGGGCAAAATATTGAGACATAAATTAGTCCTGTTATATTCAAAGTAAATGTATAAGACTAAAGGGAGGACATAATTTGGCAAACATCTTACAGTCAAATTTGGATTTTTATGTGAAGCTAAGGGGTTTTGGTTGTTTATTATTTATAATCAACTGAATATTTTCAGCTAATAAAGAATGCACACAGCTTCAAATCTTGTGACTTCCGGCTCTAAGCCAGTTTGTAACTTTGCATAAATCTGAACTGATTATGTCTGTATGAAGTGTACAATGTAAATCCTACTCCTGGCCCTGAAGATCTGTAAACAAACAAAGAAATATCATGCAACTTACAAACTTAAGATTAGTATAGCTATTTTTTAATTTTAATTGCTTTTAACTGCAAAGTCATCCTCTGAAAATGTGCTCCGTTATTCTTCATTGAGTAGCTTTGTACATTTACATGCTAGCTTACCTTTGGCTTGCCAATTTCCTGAAATCTGAATTGTACTAAATACACTGTTTCAATATATGACTCTAACAAAAAATTATTACTTTTGGTAAAATGTATTTCATCAACTATATTCATCTCAGTACAGCATGAATATTCTTGTGTAAGAACAGAGATATTTTGCTTACCTCAGTTTTTTGGCATTATTTATCTCTGAATATTATACAACAAAACTGAAGTCCAGGCAATTTTATTGGTATTGATATTGTTATGATGTAGTGCCTGTATATTTCTCATATGAAATTTGTAGTGCAAACAAGTGTTATTTGTTTATTTCGTAAATATATAAAAGGGTCAGCCGTTTACAAGAATTTTTGATCATCTGAAAGTAGTGTAACAGTACATCTTGTTACATTTGTTTTGTAAGTGTCTATGTGGAAACTTAATTGTTCCATTGAATAATACACATTAATACACATAATATTTTGGGGACACAAAAGGGCATCGATTTGTAACTAATGAATTCTTATTTCATTTTCATTCAGTCTAGGTCATTTTATCTCAATTCTTGAAAATTTGTTTTCGATTATTTTCTGTTGATAAAAAGATGAAAGTGCTTTCTAGAACTTGATGGAACATTGTTTTTTCAACATATACAGGCACTTGTACTTTTGAATTTGAAAGTGCTTACCTATTTTGTGGAAAGACATAACAATTAGGGGTAAATTGAAGGTTTCAATACTTCATAAGATATATTTGTGAAATGTTGGCTCCCTCAAATCTTAAAAGATTATTACATATGTGTTTTTCTTTATTTCTTTTTTTTTTCTTTGATTGCTTTTCATTGTTTAATTTGAAAAATGTTAAGAACAGTACTGAGCATGCTTTGTTCTGCCAGATGCCAGCATTTGTATCGGTGAGTTTGAATGTGCTGTTCTCTTTTGCGGACAGATACCTCAAATTTACATAAAAATCAAGGTTGTGAGACTTCATGTACATCATGTTTGTATTCATGTCATGTACACTTTGACATGAATTATCTAAAATATCTGGGTGATAAACGTACAAAACTAAGGAAAGATTTCTCTTACTCAGTATTATTTAGAAAGGCCAATTGCCTTTTGGTTTTTGAAAGTTCTGAGTCCAGCTTCACTAATGCTGTGTAACTTTGTGTAACAGAATAATGTTCTCTATTTAATCCTATTTGTGAATGTGAAAAGTTCTGAGGAACTGAGTTGTTTGTACAGTATTACTGCACACAACTGACCAATGCGTCCATGATCATATTTCATCTAATCGAGTTGATATATGATTTCAGTCTGAGTTTATACAGAATAAAATAGCTCTTTCATTTCACACAATCTTCGTGTGTGTTTTTATTTGTAGTTTAAATGAACCAGATTGTTTAGATTCCCATAAATTCAAGGCAGTTAAATTGACATCATAAAAATGTACATGCATATATAGGCATATATATAAATATATGTACCATTATGTAGGCGTGTGATGTGGACTGCTGTTGACTGGGGCCAAATGCAATGACTGGTTTTGCAGATATCAGTATTCAGGAATTGGGTGTATTGATCTTCCAGGTTCTTTTAGCAAGTTGCTTATTAAAACGTGCACTAAATGTTGATTGGTTGGCTGGTGTGACCATGTGAGAGATGCAAAACAAGTCCAGCCTAAGACTAGACTAAGCTGAATTTTGGTTTATGTGCATTTATTTAAGTGTGACCAAAGCTTGAGGCTTTTACCAAGGAAATTTTATCTCTACTGGCAGCCAGTTGTAGAGGCATATGTATGCCTACCACAAGTGATGATATTCTTTATAAGCCAAATCAGAATCTCAAACTACACGTATCGGTACTAGTTAGAATGGCTGTTAAATTACCTGGGCAAAATGAAAATGACCAGCAGTTTCAAATACGGTGCACTGAAATCCGACTTCTTACAAGCTGAGAACCGATGAGAGTACAACTCGTAGGCCTACAAAAACATAATCGGTTTACTTCACTACAAAATTTGTTACATTTAACCTACCCCCAGTGTTGTCGGTCAAAGTTGTCTTGGGGGGGCAAATTAGAAAATGCACACATTTGTGCCTCCAGTGTCGGTATCTTATCTTCAGCGATGTACTCAATTTCAGCAGTGCAACCTTCAGACAACTTATTTTCACTGCGAGAAGTCTGTAGTCTTCACACAAAAACTTTCACTGTAAGGAGTTTGTGACCGTCGCCATGACCATACGCTGTGAGCAGTTTATCGCAGCTCCGCGAGTACATTATTTATCGACTAGACTTGTCTGGAGAGTGGAGTTTCCGTTTTTACAGCCAGACGTTGACAAGCGCCGTCTGCTGTACCACTAGCAGCATAAAACTTTCTACACAGCTGCTCCTTAACAGAGACAGTCTACGAACGGGAAAGTTTGGTCGATATTGACCAGCTCGTATGTCGTCGAAGTCATGTCGTTAAAGGTAGGTATTCGATATTCAGCCACGTTATTTTCCTCTGAAGCTTTGACAGCAAGTGCGGCGTGCGATCTTGCGCAGCCAAGCTAACAGAGATTACCGGCTGGTCGCGAGCTGTCGACGGGGCTGGATTAACCGGGCGCTGGGCGTGGGACATCAGATTGTCTTCTGATCGTACATGTCAACAGTTTGGATATCCGTTTCCCTGACTGGATTTGTGATAATTTCCAAAAAATACCGCCTCAAATCTGTCAAGTAACTGTGCCAATTGGCACAACATTTGAACGTTGGGTAACATCACTGCAAATATACAGCTGAGTAATAGAGATATATCGCGCTAGTATATGTACGGTACAAAGTAATTGAGAAAGGAGAGAGGTACTGTAATTTAATTGACTCCAGCATGAATGTATGGGTCTTCATTAGTACAGTTGTGCACAAGCATACAATGTCCAAGAGCTAGCCTAAAGATATACAGCGTCATCATACATGTATGGTGTTTTACTGGTCACGAATCATACATACATGTATCTATCTAGTTCTAGGTTGTGAGCCCTCGAGTGAACGGCTGCACTGTGTGAATTTACTTGTAATCACTGCACCTGATAACACTTTCCTATGTGCATTCAGTATATATCTACCTGTGGCACGCTGACTGACTTACTGTGTCATTCTGGATCAGTGAAATTGCTAGTCAGGCAGTTTGAATAGCCAGAGAATTCATACCTTTCACCATGCAACAGGTAAAGTATACATAATTAATCTCGACTTTGAGTTAATTATTGCTGATTAGATTAATGAGTCTGAAGTGTAAATCAAATTCACTGAAGCGAAGTCCATGAGCTAATTATTTCAAGTATAAACATATAAAGCTTACACACAGAATTAATTCTTTACATACCGAGTATAGATTTAAGTGAATAAATCTAAAGCCAGTAACATACTAGGCATATTTTTTCGCTCGCACAGGCTTAAGTTGTGAATTTCTAAAAGTCTGCCTATTGTGTCTGCGACAGAGACAGCGTATTTTGCAGGTGATCTTGTCCGCCCTTAAATTCACTTGTGTCAGACTAGCTAAGAATACGCCGGCAATTTCACTCTGTGTGGGTAGTGTGTCTGCTCCAGGAATTTCAGCAATTGAGATGATCAAGCTGACCAATCAAGCTACATGGAATTGTGTTGACCTGTGAAATTTTGTATGTGTCCATGGTTTACTAGGTCACATGACATAACCTAATGACCACGAACAATGGAAAAATCTGCCTAGTGTGTCTGCAACTATACTCCGAATATCGTCAGAGTATTCCACGGGGGATTATGTTCATCCCTACAAGCGAAAAAATCTGCCTAGTGTATCCCCGGGTTAAGGTGGATAAATGCAACATTGTGTTAAGCTTGAATAGATTTGTTTCTTCAGCTCCCTTTAAGGGGCTGGGATCCTTTTAAAATCTGACGATGCTCACCAGTTGAGCCATATCATACACATATGCGTACATGTACTTGTGTATTTGTTTCTATTTGAAGCATACTTAACTTCCCATGCATTATATTTAATGATTGAGAACTGTCAATAACAAATTCAACCCCAAACCTGAATGATATTTGCCAGATTCTGTCTCAGAACACTTCAAACCCAATGTTGAGGACTTTAACAGGGAACTTCAGCATTACATAAAATTTTCTCGAAGAGGTCATTTATAATCTGTCTGAAGATACCTGAACATGTGAAGTTACCCAACTTCATCCTGATTTCATGGAATCCGTTACCAGCTTTCCTTTACCCTGTAATACTTAGGTTAGTTGGTAAAAATATTTAGTTACAGTATTAATCACATAGGGCTGCATTATATTATGTTTAACTGAATATTCACCCCTCTGTACTATAGTTTGTAGGTATTTTATACTTAATTTGTTTATTTAGAATCTATTTATTTTATAATCTTAAGGAATATTCATTCAAAACTGAAGTCCTACATGTGACAGAAAATATGGAAAAGAATATGCAACGTCTGTGTTCTTACGTGTGCGTCAGTCAGCCCCTTTCAGTATGACAGCACATTCAAGTGATTAACTTTAAAGTGAGGTGACAAATTAGGCTATTTTCATTTTTAGAAATACAGACCAAGCAAGTTAAAAAGTGTTGGCTCAGCTTTGTGTAGCCTTCAATTCTGACAGTCTTGTGTAATCACACCTCTTGTCAACAAAGCATACAGTGCCGTAGTGGTAATAGGGCACTCAGCGCATTATAGATTGGCTAACTGTCTAAAAGATCAATGAACAATGTACCGACAACATACCGACAATATTGTGTTCTAAATCTGATAATCTAGATGGTGTCACACAGTATGTGTTTTCCACTAAATATGTTTCAGTGTACACGAATCAGCTTAGGGGTTGGTTATGGTTGAGTGGCTATGATGCATTTTTTTTAGATCGCCAGGACATAAGAGGTGTGATGGTATAAGTCGAATTATTTTGATTAAGGCATGAAACCTGGATGAAATAAAGGAATAAATAAGTAAATTATTTTTTACTATATTTTTTTACTGATACATAATATTTTTTGCAAGCGTTTTGTAGCAAATAGTATTAAATTTCATGTCTTGCATTGTTTTGTATTCTGCTTGAAACCTTGAATCATCATAAAGACAATACATACAGTTTCAGTATATAAATACTTTTACAATCCTAACTTGGTATTAGGCTTTCTCTCTTTTAGGTCGTTTTTCCGGTTTCAATAAATTAAATCCGATTTTGTGCTTTTATGACAGTTTTTGAGACTTCTTTTTTCCAAGTGGGTTAATAGTCAAATTTGTAACTTAGTACATGGCATTACCAAGACAAGTTACATATATTGTTAGACGTTTATGCTGTTTCATCCATTTTTGTTAGAAGCATGGCCATTTTACTTTGACATACATGTATTCTGATATCTCAAACCAGTGCATTGCATACACCTGTACTTTCAGGATGCTTTCAAGTTGTTTGTTTTAATCCAGTAGACTGTTATTGGAATGAATCATGCCTGTCTCTAAACACACATCATACAGATGCTTACCACATCTATTTCATTTACTTATTGAATCGCTGGTTGATATGTGCAATTCATCTACCAGTACATGTATACAATGTATATCATATTGTAGTTTTGGTGTAGTTCTCATTCATCCCATTGCTTGAAAACAGAGCATTTATGCATGCTCTTACACACTATATGGTTAGAATATGGCTGTAATATACTTTCAGTAATTGATGAAAATATATTGAAGGAACCACATGAGGAATAAAATTCTTTGATGGGTTTTACCTGACTTAGTCAATAATAGGTTGGTTTTGAGGGAGTTTTGTTTGATTCTTATTCTGTCTAAAGAAAATAAGTATGAATTTTGCAGAAGTTAACAAGGAGAGAAAACTATAAAATGAAACTTCTATTTAAATTCAAATAATAAGCTTTTTTGGAGGGCAGTCTGCCAGGTTATGTCTAGTGAATATATTTTGAATAGTGGCCTGATCTATGGCAAATTAAATATACATATCTTTGATTGCTGTAAATATTCAACATTTTCACCCTCTAAAACACTTTTTTCAGTGGAATTTATGCTTACATAAAATGTCAATAAAGGTGCAAGCTTCATAAATCTGTGCAAATTATTTCTCTACAGTTCTCTCAGAATGTTTCAAAATATTGGTTGCAGAGGTGGTTGAAATGATTGAAGAATTAGGGTGGTGTTTGTAATGGCATGCTCCAGAGTATTTCACTAACATGTATGTATGTACATCTAGCAGTGCTCATCAGGTTTATTTGTGGAAGAAACCCAGCAGAGCAAAAAGGAAACTTCCACACTTCATCAGGTACCTGAAAAATCTCCTGGCTAAGACAAAGATGGATTCGAACATTTGAGCTGTTCATAGATATACTGGTCTGATCAGAGATGTTCTGGATCTTTCTGCCAGCAAGGTCCCATACATAGCTCTGTATAAAAAATAGTGTTCTTTGTATTTCTGTTTACAGAAGGAGACTCCTTCAGACCAGCAGCTCCACCTGGCAGCCCTTCAGGGAAACTTGGATCAGCTGCGACGTGTTTTAGACAGTGGAAAAGTCCATGTGGACTGCAAAGATAAGGTAGGAAGAATTGTACAGGTCATTTTTACTGGACCCAGTACAGCATTCATTGACACTCACAAACATTCACATACATTTAAGTGTCACAGAATGGTACCTATAATTAAAAAGAAGTTTACATGTTTGTCGTTTGTTGGATGTATTTTAATTTTTAGAGTTATGTCCCCTGAAACTTTTGTCATGATGTCTCAAGTAATAAACTATTTTAAATGTAATCCTGTCTGTGTATTTGCCTGCAATATATTGTTGTATGATGATGTGCATGTTTTGATGTTAGGTCAGTACATCCTCAGGTATCAAATGATAAATCAGTGCAGTTTGTAGAAGCATAGTAAATGCATGAAAGCGGGTCTGGTCATGGCTGTGGTTTATAAGGTGCTAGATTGTGAATCGCTAGGACACACAAGGTGATAATTTATATACCACCCTCAGACAGGAAACCCTGGAGAATTCCATGCCTTCACTGTTGGTGGCAGCAGGTGACCATTAACATGGTTGCTAAGGTGGTCTCTTACTTGTTCAATTATTTTCACAGTTCGCTTACCATATGTCAGTATCCACTTTGGTTTCTTGTGCCCATTTGACTGTGTTTGTTAAACCACAACCATACAAATAAAATAAATGTTTTTTACTAGATGAAAGAACACCTAGACTTTAGCTTGCCTCTTCTCTTCCTATCAAAGAGAAGTATTCATGTTTAGAAACATAGCCATTCAGAAATATGTGATCATGTGGCATTTTTCTGGTTCTCTTGTGCTGTAAGCTTTGTTCTTTCAAAGTTTTAGGACAAAATATATTCTAATTTCTTTCAAATGTAACCAGTTGAAGTAAGCAAAGGGACTAACATGTGGCAGTTGTCTCTGGAACAATTACCTGTTAAATTGTTGATTGATTCAGAGATCCAAGACAGATTGTTCATATTTGATAAGGTAACAAAGGTAATCAACACCTGGTAATTGCTCAGACTCCAGCCAGTTTGGTGTACCTTTTCTGAGATAGTCCTTTGCTTACAACTTTCAGTAGCAGGCTTACAAGCTAGTGTGAGGTGTTTATAGGCAATGGAGGCAGACAAGAAATAGAGTGTATATTTATTCAGGAACAATGTAATGGAGACTTCAAAGCCTGACAGATCTTGGCATGGTTCCTATTTACTACAACAGTTTCGGGGCTGGGAGGGCTTGACATTTACTGAACTTGGATCGTGGAAAGAATTATAGTGAAGTATCACCAGTCCAGATTCATTCGTGTGCAGTAAAGTCAGTAGTCTCAAATTGCCTGATGTTCTCAGGTAGACAAAGTTCACTTGGTTGATTGATGTATGGCCATACTTCTTGTTTTGCCGTCAAACCTTACAGAATCCAGTATATTGGAGACTATAGATGT
This sequence comes from Liolophura sinensis, assembly GCF_032854445.1. Taxonomy (NCBI): domain Eukaryota; kingdom Metazoa; phylum Mollusca; class Polyplacophora; order Chitonida; family Chitonidae; genus Liolophura; species Liolophura sinensis. Next base: position 38,237,268 of record NC_088301.1, read on the forward strand.
AAAGTTGGATCTGTATTAGTGCATGCATGCACAAATATATCGGTATATAAGCCAAAGACTATTACATAAGCAAATATTTATGCTTTTTTAAATTCCATCTACATACATTTATGTACAACTATATGTACAGCATTTGGTACATGTACAGTATATATAGGGTAGGGGATAAGCATAGTAGTCTACCCAAAGACAAGCTACAGATATATAGAAGACAGAGAATTAATTATAAAATGTGTTTAAGTATGTATAAAAAAAGTAATCTTTCATGCCTGGCTGAGACATAATGATACAAGTTTATAATTAGTGCTGATTAATTAGTATTTAGCCATACCCTACATGTCTGGTGAGTCACCCAATCTGTCAGGCAGATTCCCAGGTTGCTGTTTTCTAATGTAGGCCTACGTTTGAAAAACTCTTAATTGTAGTACCCCTCACCTCCTTTGAAGCTGATGCGCTTCAGTACTTTCTGTCTTCGACATCCACCATTGTTTTTGGACAACAGTGTATAACAGTTCTATTTTTAACAGCATCTTTTATATACATGTATATGCATATTGATATAAAAAAAATATTCCAGCATTGTAGCTGTACTTTTATGTGTATACTGTAGGTGTGCCTGTAACAACTGTGTTTTTACGCACATATTATGGATTTCTGCACTTGTTGCAGTTTGTATTCAGCAGTCAGACTATTCAGTGTGCTAACATACATGTTTATGTATGTAGGTGCTGTTCAAACATCCAACCCAGGTATATTCTGCATTTTTGGTGCAGGTGTTGACATTTATTTGAAAGAAGTAAATCCTTATAAGTGATTTTTTTTTTTTTTTTTTTTTAAAGTAGACGTAAATATATAATGTACTTTCTTTTCCTGTTGTTGATTGTAATTGCAATTGTGTGTGTGTGTGTGTGTGTGTGTGTGTGTGTGTATATATATATATATATATATATATATAGCCGAACACTTTATCACCCTAGGTGAATCAACACTTCTCTTGGAACGGGTACATGATCATCTATGCAGCTGCTTATTGCAATTTGACTCTGCATTCATACAAAAAAATATTACAATGTGCATGTAAAAGATGAACCTTAAATGTTAATGTACATATATGCAATGGTTGAACCATACATGCAATAGATGAACCATTATGCCCTTAACCCTGACAACATCCAACCATGTAAACCAGCGAGTGTCACCGTGTGAAAATGAACTTGAGTGATAAACTTATCCAAGCTTATGAAAAATTCCCTAAGCCCACACAAACTGAATTAGCTCACAAGTTTTAAATGGATCACATCCAAATCATGACCTCCATCACTGAAGAGATGATAGTCCGCCATGAAGAAGCAACAATCTACCCTGGATCGATTTTTTGTAAAGTAATTATGTGTAGGTACTAAAGTAAAGTTTAGATCAACTTCTTTCCATTGTTGGTTGCTATACGTCACTGTGCACTTTACCAAGTTTAAGTAAACATATATATATGTATGTACAATACACATGTTGTTGTTGTTGTTGTTGTATTAGGCTACATGCCCATGCTTAATACACTGACATCTTGTCTACACTGACATTTTTGTTTGGTCCCAAGTACCGTCAGTTTACAGAGAGACTAGCGTATATATATATTGTACATTTACATTTATGGTTCATCTTTTATATGCAAATTGTAATATTTTTTTGTATGAAGGCAGACTCAAATTGCAATAAGCACCTGCATAGATTACATGTACCTGTTTCAAGAGAAGTGTTGATTCGCTTAGGTTGATAACGAGTTCAGCTATGTAAATCAATTACAGATACAAATGAGAGATGATCGAGTCACACTTGGTTGATTGCCTGATTTTTATCAGCCAACTTTCAAAAAAAAGTCTGTCTCAAGCATGTCTTCTCCATTGAATAATCTATCTTCAGTGTTTTTCTGCATCAGTAGCCAAGCCTGTTAAGCTCTAAGTCTCGTTTGTATTCTTTTTGTCTGGATAGATCTAGTGAAGAGGTTGTCATCCTAAATGTCACTGATGATATGTCTGATTACGTAGCATTTTAAGAAGCAACCTGTGTCTGCCTCTTTGTTGATAGATTCCAAACACCTGCATTATATACTTGTAATATATGAACAATAAAGGAAAGGAATTTCTTCCTTGAATGATAGCATATGTTTAGTTATTCAGTATTAACAGGTATGAAGGTGCAGTGAGTCACCTAGTGGTGAGAATAAAGGAATGTTCAGAATTTGTTCATGCCTCTCAGTATTATTAGTTGTATATCAGTATACATACTGATATGCATGATGCATGACATCTTAACTTTCACAATGTAATTCATAGTTTAATCCAGATGTTGCCCCCAAAAAATAAACTTTACAACAAAACAAAGTTTTAATTGTTTAATACATATAAAATCATGACAAAGTTAAGATGATATAGAGCATTTTAAGTTTTGATTACCTCAGAATTTAAATATCTAGTAACAATTGTTCTTAAGTGATGCTCATAAAGTATGCTCTAGTGACATTGTCATTTTAACATTTTTGGACGTCGCAACTAATTGACACTTGAGTAACTTGCATGTCCATTTCAGGATAATGTGGTCACCTGTCACCAGTGGGTGAAGGAATTTTGGCAAGGAGATATTACATTCTTGACTGTAGATAGATGTTTGTATTATATTAAACCATTATTTTATTACTGTATTTCGCCTAAAGTTTTACAAGTGACACATTTTGCTTGATTTGGATCGATTCATCAACCTGAAGTTTTTTTTTCTTTTGGAAAGTTTTATTGCTTATCATGAAAACATAAGTGTTAGCATCAGAAGTATCATATGTAGGCCTTTAGGTGCTTCTGAAAGTGCATTTTTACATGCTACACTTCAGGTTAAATGCTGTCTTTATACTTATACTTCATTCCAGCTTGAATAGTAGATAAAGTTCACTTGGCAGTTAGCGGTTAGCTAATCGAAAATATCGGGACTTTGGAGTCCATTTGTATTCTAGTTAAATAGGAAAGCAATTTGCAAGAGGCAGTGTGATTTGCACAGTTGTGTATACAGGGATTCCCACAGCCTTGTTACATTTGGTACATCCACACTGCTGTAAAGCCTCTAAATACATGTACGTCTGTCATTATAAGGTTTTCTACAACTATGTACAGGTACTTTTCCTGAAGAATGGTATTGCATATTGCTAACATTTTAATTTATTAAAGGAAGTGTTGTTTATTAACTATTTGTTTGTTCAGTATCAGCTGAGATAAACAGTATTAGCAGTAACTAAAGAGGAAAAAATATATATAAGCATATTTAAAATATCTACTGCTGTCTGTTTTACAGCAGTTAAAAACTTAATTGGACATGTTTTTGAAAAAGGCCAGTCGTTTTGACCATTATAAGGAAAGAATTCCCAAGCTAGCTCTGTAAAATAGTTCTTGTGATATCATGCTATACATGGTAACAGGTCTGCAAAAGTGTTGATGTCCAGTATTGTTATATACATGTAAGACATGAATACTTTGTAATTGTTTGTGTAGTTTATCTAGCAGGTAGAATCCATCTACATGCAAGTGTGCGGAACAATATGAAGACCAGTTAATAATGTGTCATTCATGTGACAAGTGCATTCATTTAATATAAGGTTAAATGTAGAGTAGTCTGTCTAGAATATTTGTTTGCTGATGTTTAAATCTACATGGTCTAGTATAAATACCTACAGTGTATCTAAATAGAAGTATGGTAGATATAATATGATATTCGTGATATAGCAAGTGGTTAGTTGAATCTGCTCCTTCAGTATGTTATCGGTAAATATAGTTGGTTGTGGAGATTTTTAGAGTTTATACTGTAGTCAAACATTAGCAGCACCCACAAACCATGGTCTTGGACCTGGGTAGCTGAAAGATGTAGATGTCAGGGCTTTGGTACATGTACCCTCTGAAGAGAAGGGAGTGAGAGCTCTCACTATTTGCTCATGGGCAGGTTTTAACCTCTGTGACTTTATCTCTGGCAGGTTTTTCACTGACTGCAGGCCTATTCTGGTAGATGAGCAAGCTACTTGGTCAGCTATAGTGTAAAATGATTAACAGAGTGTGTTTTACATACCTGTACATATTATGCTCCTGAAAAATACTGACCTGCAGTAATTATCACAGATCTTGAGATGAGAGGGATATTTTCAAAATGCTTGAGATTTAAGCCAAAGTGATTCAGTGATTCTGACAGTTATTTTGTTAAAGGGACATATTTCCCATATGTTGATTCATTAGTATAGTGTACATGTGTGTATAATACACAATATGTGTATATGCATTCCCTAAGTTTTTATTTTCTTACTCAAAAGTATTAACCATAATAACAGTAGACACTCCTGCAGAGAGATTTTTAATAGATTTAAAATATTTAATGTCGTATATCCTTTAAGAGATATTATAACTATTTAAACACTTAAGAAACACAAATTGAAAGTACACATATATTAAGAAATCAGGATATATTTTCAGTAGTGTGGAACATTTGAAAGAGTAAACAGAACATATTTAGCAAGACTACTACTCCAGTGCTTCAACAACGTGAGGGCACTACATATAAGCCATATTACATACATTCTTGTTACATGTGTGGTAAAACTAATGCACAGTACACTTTTTTGGCATTTAGAAGGAAGCTGTGCATTTACTCGAATTTCCTCAATCTTTTCGTGTACGAAAGAGCTATTTTTCAGGGCAATTTATTCACATATATGCTTTTGGTGACAAAACTGCATTGCTTGGGTTGGCGGATTTCACAAAAAGTACAATTTTATCGGCAGTGAATAATGGCTTCAGAATATGCTTGAGACAAGATCTTGCAAACATGAGAAAAGATTGAAGAATTACAGTACCAAAAAAAGTGGGGACATGTGCAACATTAGAAATATTTAGGAAAACTGTTTTTATTGAGAACATTTTATCTTATCCATGCACCTTGCTGTTTATGACTTTTGTATCCCTTGAATTCTCCTGACACATACATTAGTTGCTATGTGTTGGATTAGATCTTAGTTAATCCTATTACTTGTGACATTTTAGATAACTACAGAATGTACATATCTAATAGATGAGGGACAGAATTCTCAAATCTGAGTGGTGAAACCATTCACACAACTTAATGCATCAGGGGTAGTGATACTGCTTTAGTCGGTTATATTTTAAGTTTGCATTTATAGCGGCTTAGAAGTCTTGAATAACTTTCAACCCGGCCATCACAACTTGTGTAACACAAACAGCCTAACATGTGGAAGCATAATAAATTAAGAATAACGTGTATGTATGATTAACTTCATGATAATATTAAACATTTATTGGTGTATATCATAGTGTGTATACTTTTTGGCAGTAATGTTATTTTGCTAACAAAGCTACTAATGTGTAATGTGGGTTGAGATATACAGTGCTTTATAAGAGATATTCTACTTGTCTCTGTCTCTGTTCATCGGGGTATATACCTTAGCCTAGGCGTGTTCAGCCTCTTTATAGACTAGCTTTAATGCCTGTAATTTTGTATAATGTGGTGGACAATCCTGTTATGATTGGCAAGTATTAAGAATTTGCATTATGTAACTTAAACCCAATTACTATATGCCAGCCTAAGCTGTTCATAGTGTTATAGAGTTTTCTATATACACAAATGGAGTACTGAAGATAGTGTTTGACAACTCATTCATACATGTGTGTCTGTACTGAAAATTGTCCATCAGTGGCATCTCGGGTGTTTTCCTTGTATAGTACATGTACATACACTAGTGAGTCTATGGAGCAACATGTAAATGTACTATGTGTATGTATACCTGTTTTGTTTTTCTTAATTCTGCAGGAAACATCAGTGCATCATTTCTCTGTTATTTATTTCTCCAGGAAGGAACGACACCACTGATTCTGGCTGCAGCTAACAACCATATAGAATGTGTGAAGGAGCTGTTGAAGCAGGGTGCAGACCCTGGTGCTAGGAGGCTGGTGAGTGATGGATCAATTCATCCGTGATCTCAATCATTGATTACTTTATATCTGACGCATAGCATACATCCAGTGTTGCTAACGCTGTTTGGAAGCAGTCTGCATTGAACAGTAATTAAGTATACTCTTGACTTGTAAACATATTCCAACAATTGATTGACATGTACATGTGTACATCAGGCGTACATACACCTTGTTCATATATTGTGTTAATAAGGCCATGAACTGCAATTGTGTGCGAAATAAACACTCTAAGACTTTGTCATGAAAGAAAATAAACCAGTAATATCAGCACCTGTGCATGTACACCAATCTGCATTTGACCTAAAATGCCTGTGACAAAGCTACTCATTCTACATGATGCAGAGAGTTGGGTAGATATTAGAAATGTGTTTTGAGATTTGTTAAGAAGGTATTCTGAAGTACTTCAGTGTGGTACTAATTTTCAAGGATTTAGCGGTCAATTATACCGCGAAAAATAATTTCAGCATAAAAACATCTAATATTAAATCATATATTTCAGGGGGTAGTATTAATGAAGTGAAAACTTTGTCCGTCTGGCAGGAGTTGGGATAAGAAGCCTGGCTGCTCAGTTAAATTTAAACATCAAGGCTTTATATATTTATGTATACAAACTCTGGTGATTGGGCTTGTTGGGTATAATACAAAGTGGGAATTCATTCATCTTCAGTTTAATGAGTCTTTCAAAGAAAAGTAGATGCAAACACATGATGGCTTCCAATGAATTTCACTTTTAAAACACGCTATCCCATTGACTGTGTTTCTGCTGTGGATAATTAGTAAGCTTGTAACAAATTGTGAATTATGTAGGACAACACCATGGCTGTTTGACAGCTATGGCAATACTAGCAGTTTCTTACGGGCCACAGAGGTAAGCCGAAAACAAGCCAAACTTAATCCTGTTGCTTGACTGCGTTAATCAAGAATGAATAACTGGTGTTTAAATACTGGTTGTTGATTAAAATTACTCATCAAAGGTGCGATAACAAGTGACACCTCTTTGAATACTACTCACTTTAGGTGTGAAAGTAATCTTACGACTTAATGATAATCCTTCCCTCATTGTTTTAATCCCTGGTGCAGATTATGAGGATTAGAGACACAGCAGGACGCAAAAGAGGATTAAAGCCATCCTTGATAATACCTGTTAGGCATGCTTGAGAGATTTCAGCCATATTAAACAGTTTAAAGATGTGTTTTTTCAGGATTGCCTTGATTAACTACACAAAAATGAATTCCCACAAACCCATTTTTGAAGCAAGTCCATGAAAATAAATTCCAGCAAATGATAAGTATTTTACAGTAGATTTATTTCACTCTGGAAATATGTAACTTTAAAGGGACAGCATCTAAAAAATATTTTGAAACACATTATATTTGCTTCTGAAAAAGCACTTTTTGGGACAGAGTTTTAGGGTAAATACAGTAATTAATACATGTTATGTGCCTTTGTTATGATTGATTGAAGTTTTATGCTGTACTGAAGAGTATTTAACTTACACTTTGATCCCAGATGTATGGTTTGAGGAAATTGGGCTGAAGTAGTTTTGAAAATGAAATAAGTCAGCTACACATTTGGCATTTTTTTTTTTTTTTTTTTTTTTTTTTTTTTTTTTTTTGTAATACTGTTTTTCTGCTCCATTATATTAACATAATCAAGCAGATTTTTTACTCATATTTCAGGACCGATAACTACTGTATGTTATTTTTACTAATTCTTTTCATTAATTCTTTTGACTAGATGATTTGCATGCACAGAATTTTGTAACTCTTGATTTTAAAATTTGTTTCTATTTTATTGCATTCGGTGCAGTCACCTTTCCATATCTCAAGCCTACTGTGCAATAAATTTTATTGATCTGGTCCAAAACTGATAGTTTGGTGCTATGTACAGACATGGTATTATAAAGCAGCTGGCATGGGCAGATAGATGCAATTGTGTGTACATGTATGAGCCCTGGATGACAATGTTCTTAGGGCCTCGCGTAGTCATGGCTGGTTCCCCTTTAGCCTGGTAGAATGAGTTGCAAAATTTCAGAAGACAGTTGGCTGCTAAGATATCTCGCCCATCCAACCACTCCTTTATAATGCTTAGGGTAGAAGGGCATCTGACTGTTAAAATCCTGAGATGTTGATCATCCTAAAGGTAAATATCCATCATTTATTCAGGTCCCCCTCTACGCTAATTTTTCATTTATGAAGTGGTCGCCATCTACATGGCGCGAATGCTCGGCCAGGCAGCTGGAAACAAAACTATCCCTCCCTTCAATTATGCTGGTTATGAAGTCCTTTTGTTGTTATGCGATCATGCGCATCAAGTTCCATTTACTTTAGATGATACAAATAGTGCATCAGGGAACCAAACTAGAGCACATACCGTTGTTTTGACGTGCCTGATCTCCATAAATGAAGGCAGTAAGGGTCAGCCGTTTCATATCCAGCTGCCTGGTCGCGCTTGTAGATAGCCATTTCATAAATGAAAAGTCAGTGGAGGGGGGCCTTTAATAAAAATGGATCAGTATTTAACTTTGGGATGATCGACATCTCAGGATTTTAACAGTCAGGTGCCCTAGGACCCTAAGCATTGTCAAGGAATGGCTGGATGGGCGAGGTACGTTAGTAATCGACTGTTTTCTGAAATTTTACAAATCATTCTACTGGGCTAAAGAGGACCCAGCCACGACTACTCGAGGCCCTACGAGCGTTGTCATCCAGGGCTGTACATGTATGAAACATACACCCAACTGCAAGCTCCATCTGGGTGATTGTGACCAGTACATATACATGTGATAATGTCTGTTTATATCTGGGAAAACAAACACATCCTGAGGAATTATACATCTACTTCTCTAGTATACTTGCAGTTGAGCAGTTCTTCAGAGGTTTTGTATGTACATGTACTTAGATGAATTGTAAGTACATGTGTCTTGTATGTTCTGGCCAATGAGTTTGTTTGTTGCAAAGAAGCCTTATCTGCTGGAAGCATTTGGCAGATACGAGATCACACCGTCACAAGCAAACATCAGACACACCAAAACCACAGGAATTACACAACATTCTGTCCTAGACAGCATTCTACACCTGGCAACAATCTGTAACCATGGCAACAGGCTGTCGTGCTGTTTTGACCAATCAAATCACTGCATTTGTTTTTTTTTTTCTTTCTTCATTTTTCTGGAATTGTTAAATACTATGTTGTTAAGATGAAAAGGGGCCTATTAAAAAATAATACCTCCAGATTATTCAAGAAATAAGTTTCGAATGTAGAAACAGTCAATAAAAATGGCTGAAATATTTGTCAGGAATTTTCAAATTACGGTGTATATGTACTTTAGAAATGATAACTAGTTGGTTGCTATATTAGTTAAGGTATTCATAGTTATTGTAGAACGTAAATTTATAACTTTTATCTGTTCTAATATTACTGTTTTTCATTTACATGTACATGCAATACTAATGGGACTTTGATATTCACAAGTAGAAATACATGTATTATTTAGACCCCATATATGTGAGCTCAGATCCTGACACATATCTCTGGATGTTTTTTTATTTTGATACAATAGGAACGGTGTTGTACACAGACAGACATGATTTACTTAATTCTATTACTTTTTATATTATGTCTCTTGAATTAATGTTAAATAGACCTACATTTTTATACTTCCATAAACAAAGAAATTTTCAGGGGTATACAGATTTATTGGTCAGATAATCTGTTACAGTTTTTACTCTTTTTTCTCAGACCTTGTCATACATTATACAGTCGTAAAGGCGATAGATGTTTTGCCTGTCTAGTTTTATTACGTCAAGCCTAAGATGTCAATCTTATCAGACTATCATCATCTCAGAGGGAATACTTCTGGCTATGTTTCACCTTTGTACATATATGCCATCTAGCATGTTTGCATCAAGTTGACTGGAAGCTTGTTTACCGGATATACCAGTCTTCCCAGCAGGAGCATACAACATTTCAAAAAGGCCACCTGTAAGGCAAAGTTGAAGTGCATTTTCCAGTTAGTTTAAACACACATGTACTTGCATGTATACAAAACAAATAGAATCATTGCTTAAGCACTTCATCTAAAATTGATCATAAACATATTTATTTGTTATTATATGCATGTTTTGTTGTTAACTTATAACAGGGTTTTATCCTGATACATACGCAGCAAGCCTCTAAAATAAATTTTGTTCACTTGAATCCTGTTTGCTTATGTTTATTGATTAGCTGTGGGAAGTTAGTTATTCCAGAGAAACAATGGAGTCTTAGTTTCAAAGGAAGGGTTCATTTCCTTCAATTACATAAACCGTTTACATACAGTGTGTATTCATATATGCGTACACCTGTGTTCATGTGGTGACCAGTACAGATTTTGCATTAGCAAATGTCTGTGTATAAATGCATTTGTATGTGGCCATAATATACTCGCATATATATAAATGTACATGTACATGTGTGTATAAACTTCTTTATTAGTGGATTATTAGATTTTACACAACAAAACATGAAGGTGCACATTTTCACTCAAACATGTATGTATACTAAGCAGTGTTCAAAGTCATTCTGCAGTGTACATGCATTTTATCCTGTATATTATTATTTTATGGTACAAAATTCCACACGTGTGTTTATAGATGATTGTGGTATATGTTTTCGTCAGGGGTGTACATATACATTGTAATGCTTAGATGATCATGTGTAGACAGAATGTGTGAATTTGCGTAAAAGAGTGTCTTGACATTTCACAGGGAAATATATACTACAAAGCTTTAGGGAGCTGACAAAGGTCCGGAAAGATAAAAATGGAACCTGATATTAGTTTTGGCTGATATTCCCCAGACTCTCTGTCTCTTGTTAGCAAAGGTGCCAGTAAGCTTTATTTCCTGTCCATATGTATTAATAGGTATAAGGTCTTGCTGAATGTAACATCATTTCCCTCTCCTCTCTTAGCTTCCTAAGATTGACATTGTTAGTACTTAGACATGTACAACCATCCACCTCTGTGCTCTTGTTACCAAGGCTGCAGTGTTAAGAGTACATATGCTGCAACCAGGAACCACAAGTGAATGAAAGAACATGTTTTATGCATAGTGTATTTATATCTGACCTTTGTGCTGCACTGCATGCACATGTAGTAAGCGTATATTTCACTTGAACACCATGACCTTATGCTATCCCTGAATCTCTGTAGTGCAGGAATATATCCTCATGATGTACAGTAGATGACATAAAATTTGACCCAAATAATTGGATCTGTAGAGGCAAATAATTTTCTTAAAATATTGCTTTTGGTGATGAGACTTACATTTTTCCAGTAGGATATCATCCTACATCATCACTACATCTAGTAGGATATCATCATTATATCCCCTCAACAAAGTTAGACGGGTGGGATGGGGGGTGGGGGGGAGAGAGAATACCGGAATCACCCTCTCTGTCTATGTATTCAGATTTTGTCCACACAACTTGTAAGAAAGTACTGAACCCATTTCCATGAAACTTAGCGTACATAATCCCTATCATCTGAACTTGTGCATGTTTAAGTTCAATGGCAATCGGTTAACTGCTTTCATAATTACTTCCGTTCAGGTACCGTACTAAGTGAAGTGTTGGATTTTCATGTACACGATATTCTCTTCTGATTGCTACGTTTCTCCATTCAAAGTGGATGTACCAGTAGTGCAATCAGTGCACACCATGAATAGCCCCTGAAGCAATCTATAAGAAACCAAAATAAGCCAGAGGATGCATGGTTATTTCTTTAAGAATTTTCTTATTTTTTTTTCTTTTATTTTTGGAAATGTTGAAGATGGAAGGGGGGTATTTCAGACATTTGTATTCTAGTTAAAACACTAATAACGAGGCAAAATGTACAGCGTGGTCATGGAGGAAATCTGCTATTACACATGCACGTACCAATAAATACATGTACATGGTTTATACATGGATCCTGTACATGTGGACATGTTTCCATGTGTAGTATATACAAGTAATATTGTGTTTTTTCATCATGTGTACCTAAATCTCATGTGACAGATTGTGTGCATCACTGATATTAATTTCAATGTATGTAGATGTAAGGCCATTCTCTTCACCAATTTCATAAATGCAGTCCACAAGTTCCCTCAACCCTTTGATATAAATCAAACATACAAGTATAATAAAGCCAGCTGAAGCTGGACCTCCATGCTTGTTCCTTGCTTGTAATGTTTATGTAAATGCTGGGGCACATGCTATAATTGCCCATGTGGTCCTGTCCATTGCATCTCAGCTGCACAGATTATTTTAAAGTAGAGGGTATATACTGCTACCAGATGCTTATCTGGTGTCTGCACATTTACAGCACATCCAAAATACTGTCTGACTGTTGTTGTTGATGATCAAGATTTGACAACTGTCAGACCTGACTAATCCATCAAGCAAGTTTTGAGTCAGACATGCATCTGTTTGACTATGTTACAGATAAGCCAAGACCTAGAACTTGAACAGGCAGGCTCTATGTAAGATGAAGAATTGGAATTTGAATGCATTTCACACTGTTAATGTGTGAAGGGAAGATGTGTAAAGAGATTTTTCCATTGGCACTCCATACACAAAATAAACACTTGCTAATGTACCATGTACATGTATGTAGCTACATGGCTTGTTTGTTAAAGAAACGGGTTGAGAAGGGTATATGCAGGATTTAAACCCAGGGTGTGAAATTTTAACCCTGAGCTGCAAGCAAAGGGTTAAAATTTTTCAGCGCATATACCCTTCTCAAAATGCTTTTGTCCCAGCAATATTTATCAAATAGATGCCAGCCTTGCGTATATGTAAAGCTGAGCTAAGAAGAAATCATGCCGACTGCATGCAACATTGGTATAGTGGTGTGACGTCACAATGATGCGCCATGGAATACAGAATTACAAAGAAAATTGACAACAGCATATGCAGTAATTGAGCTGCGCAGGGTATAAATTTAGGGTCTTTATTTCACAGATATGCCTGTAGCCAGTAATAGCTGAAGGCAAGAACAATAATGCAATAAAAGTATGACTTACGATAGCACTTAACACATGTTCATGTTTTGTTGCTGTTATGTGAATGAGTTTGAAACATGAATTTCAAAGAAACTGAAAAAAAAGGTGGACTGATTTTATCAAAAAAGTTTAATAGATCTCTCAAAGATGATTGAAAGGCTGAGTGAAAGCCTCATCATATGGTATTGTATTTGGAAGGAAAGTCTTAATTCAGTGTTTTATGAAAGTGACACTGGGAAATAATGTAATTTTTTTTAATGATGTTCAGTATGTATATATTTCCAGACCGGAACATGCGCCCTGTTTTTTGCCTCCCAAGGTGGATACAAAGAGATAGTGAAATGTTTGATAAACAGTGGAGCACCTGTAGACTTGCCCAGTTATGTAAGTATGCTATTGGCCTTTATATTTTGAGATAGTCTTTCTAAAAGAAAAACAAAAGGTATTCCAAACATACTCTAGCTTGTGTAATGAAAATTTCTCATTTTTCAAGTTTCTTCAGCAAATAAAAACAGTGAAAGAATATGTGTAAATACAGGTAAAATAATTCACTTACTAAGTTACTGAAATATTCTGTGCTATAATGTTTTCAGATTTCTCAGTGTGCTCTGCAAATATTTGGTATAAGAAAAGAAAAGTTTTTAATTGTAATACTGTTAGATTATAACACAGAATTCAACCATGCAATACTCATAGTCTACATTATTCTCCTGGAATAAACAAACTCACACAAATACAAAACACTCTGTGACATGTTTTAGCACACCTGTACAAAGTACAGGAATAGTCATAGTCATAGCAAAATATCAACATCCAACAAAGGGTAAAGCAAAGTTAAGGTAAATATTTTGGGTGGTACCCTAATTGTCAATCTTTTGGCATATGAAAGAGCAATTTTCAGTACAATTTATGCACATTTTTATTTTCATTTGACTTTGGGAACAAAACTACACTGGTTGGATTACGCAGTGTCAGAGGTTCACAAAAAGTATAATTTTATCAGTGAACACAAGATAATGCATTGAGGTGTGTGAATAAACAAACGTGTGAAAAGGTTGAAGAATTACCTCTTAAAAAGGTTCTCCATGAACTGTGCTCAGGTTTTGCATATATGCAAAGCACAATAACACTAGGCAGCTGTTTTATGGTTGATTCTCTTTGTGTGTATTAATTACTCTCATTTACAACTTCATCTCTTATGTGTTGGAATCATTGTTAAGGATGGAATCTCAAAAAAAAACAGAGTTAGAAAAATATGTAGCACAATAACACCAGGGGGTATGATCCATTGTTGATACTCTGTGTCAAATTAATTACCCATAGTTTCAAAATCTGCAGCTAGATGTTAGAGGTGGTATCTCCAAACATACTGCATGTATTTAACACAGTAAAAGAAGGGGGCTGTACCATGGTTGACATCCTGCATGTGTGTTAATCACATTCACATCTCTTTTACGTATTAGAATCCATGTTGAGGTGTTAAGGCAAACAATTATGTACTCCATGTATTGAGCTAAAATTTTGCATCCATGTGTCTCTCACTTGTGAGCTCATATTTAAATTTGTCTATGGTTTGTGTAAATTGTTTTTGCCTTTGCTTCTGTGACCATGACCCAAGACTACTGTAATTCTTCAAAGGGGACTCCATGGCTGAGGTGGTTAGCATGCGAGCATGGCACAATGACCCAGAAGCCTCTCACCAATGCCATCACTCTTTAGTTCAAGTCCAGCTCATGCTGGCTTCCTGATCGACCATACTTGGGATGGTCTGCCAACAACCTGCAGATTGTTGTGGGTTTTCCCCGGGCTCCCACCATATTGCTGACCATCGTCGTTTAAGTGAAATATTCTATAGTACTGCATAAAACACAACCAAATTAATGAAATAAATCATTCTTCAACCTTTTGGCATGTTTGCAAGGTATTTATTCAAGCATATTCTGAAGGCATTGGTTTTATGTTGACTGATAAAATTATACTTTTTGTGAAGCCCTGAAACTGACCAATCCAACCATGAAGTTTTGTCTCCAAATCAAATAAGAAATGTGAATAAATTGCTCTGAAAGTTGCTCTTTTAAACGGGAAAACATTTAGGAATTAGAGCAGATGATGTCAGTCTCACAGGCACAATTAATGCTGTAAGCGTACTCCTCAGTGATGATTTTGTGTGTTGTTTTCTATGTACAGGATGGAGGCACACCTTTGTTCGTACTCCTCAGTGATGATTTTGTGTGTTGTTTTCTATGTACAGGATGGAGGCACACCTTTGTTTGTGGCCTGTCAGTGTAACCATGTGGAGGTAGCAGAAGAGCTGTTGAACAATGGAGCAGATATCCATGCCCAGATGGTAGATGGTGCCACCCCACTGTTTATTGCAGCGCAAAACGGACATGTCAAAATGCTCAAGTTTTTGTTGGCGAAAGGAGCAAAAGTGGACATGACAAGAGAGGTTTGTGTTTATAAAGCATGGAAAGACTCAAAATTTGAAGTTTTACATCTTGTGATGTAACAGTATATAAAATAATTAGATTCATATCTGATGTATTAATGATTAAAGTACTGAATAAAGAAATATTATGGCTAGTGTCCTTAAAGGCTGAGTGAAAAAGAATAGACAGTGGGATTGCATTACAACCTTCTGAGACCCAGATTATTATGAGAACTGGATATATTGACATGTTAAATGACAAGAACCTTGTGTGATCGTCCTCTGTAGGATGGTGCCAGCCCTTTGTGGATTGCAGCTCAGATGGGGAATGCTACAATAGCTAAGGAACTGCTGGAGGCTGGTGCTGCTGTGGACGCCTGTAGGGAGGTGAGTGCATAACTATAAAACATGCTTGAGTGCATAACTGTAAAACATGCTTTGAACATCATTAACCAGAAACAGAGAAGATTCTATATAACGCCTGTTTTTTTCACTAGAAACTTATCAACCTGAAGTACAAACAGTAGTACAGAAAGATAAAAGGCTTTTGAGTCACTGTTTTGTGTTAGCACTCTAAGCACTTATGTGGTGTACCCTCAATCACATATAATTTCACATAAATTTTTAGGAACCTAATACGGGAGGTAATTAGTGGATGAAAACTTCCATGAAATTATAGGTGATTTACTTTACATGTAATCAGTTTGATTTTCATCTACACGCTGAAGTATAGACTCACACAAAAAATCAGTCAAAGTCTATAAGATGTTTAATGAACATACTTTCTCTTTTAGGATGGAGCCACACCCTTGTTTAAGGCCTGCCACAAGGGTCACGCAGAAGTTATTGAAGAGTTACTTAAACATAACGCCAACCTTGGGATGTTACAGGTATGAACTGATGATTGTATGTATTTTCTGGTGATAAATTCAGGTGCTTTTTGGGAAGAGCATAATCCAGAAGTTAACAGATATATGTAATTGATATGTTTCAAGAATTCTAAATGGTGTGTACTGGCTTAACAGGCATGACGTTAGGTTTGTTTTTGTGCACGATAGAGTGGGATGATTTTCTCTGTACTTGTTTGGGTTTCGTCTACCCATATACTGTATGTAAGTCTTGACAACAGTAAGTGTTCATGTTGTTCATTAATGACCTGTCAGATGTTAAAGTATAGCAGGGTGCGCACAGTCCTTGAATCTCCTTGAAAGTGTGTGAAAAATACAATTTCATTTTCAAGTACTTCAAAGTCCTTAAAAAAGACAAATACTCGTAGAAAGCCCTTGAAAATCTTAGTTTGTCCCAAACTTGAATATTGTCTGCTGTCCGCAGAGTCTGTATATCGGGAGCTCACTGATAATTCTCCCATAATCAGGACTTCCAAATTGTTGCAAATTTAGAACAGTTTTTTGAAATGGCGATAAAATTGGAAAAAATGTGAATGTTTTTGGCGACAAATTTATTTACTTAAGAAAAAATACAAACGTTATAAAAATCTACCATGAGAGTTTTCTTGGGTTTTTAAAAGATTTTCGCAATTTTTCTTAAGAAAATAACCCACTTACTTTCATTTCAAACGACCTCGTCTCAGTGAAACAACACCAACACAGTTGTATGGCGATTACTTGACAGAAATCTACAAAGGGGGTTCAGCATTGTTGCAAGTTGACTTACATTAAATAATGCTTGAAATCATTTTTGTTAAGTAACGAATGAGAATCATGGCATTTTGGGGGATGCCTTTCATCGCCAGTTGTAAAAAAAAAATATATATATATATCAAGGCAGATAAATAAAGGTAGAGTTACACCTGTAAATGAAGTTACCTCCCACGAAAACGTTAAACTGTTCCACTTGATAAACTATTTTTATTTGGATCTGAAGTAAATTAAATGTTTCAGAATATGTGCTGTTACATAAATGTGTATGCCCTCTGGTTTTCCCCTGTCAAACTGTGTTACTCCAGTGTAGTGATCATAATGTTGCATTTAAATAAACTGAATGTACAAATCAATTTCATTACAAATATTTTTGATAGAGGGAATTACATAAAAAACAAAAACGTTATGCCAAGCATTGGTCCATTATGCTGAGGGCAGTTGTTCTAAATATAAGGTTTGATAACCTCTAGATATAGCTGGAAGAGACCAAACTGATTCTAGCAGCTACACAAAGGCAGATCAAAATGAATTACAGAAGGAGACCTACAAGAGTCATGGCCGTTAAGGAAGTATGGCTGAAGAAACATAGTATTTACTACAAAATCTGATGAGTGACTAAAGTGACTGGCTAAAAAAAATACTGACCCAGAGGAAGCCCTGCATAATGATATATGGCGTCCCTTTTGTTTTTTTTATTACTGAGCCAAGGTTGAGTCAAAGAATATGTCGCATTACAGAAGTGAATGGCAGATATTATACAATACAGCATACTATTTAATATACATGCATGCAAATTAAAGGATCTATAAATCAGACTTAAAATATAGTCTATAATTTGCATTATGGTATGTTTAAACTAGCCTTGAAAATGACAAAAAACTCCTTGAATTCATTTTCATATACCTGTTTGAACCCTGTACAGGAAAAGCTTTGTTGTTGCATGATAATGAGTGTAAATAAATTGTGTGTGTGTTAAGCTCTTCAGAATGAACTTCTATTTATAATTTAGTGTTTACTGAGTGTATTATGAAAATGGTTTTACATGTGTTGAGATTGATTTTGTGTTGTAGAACGGGGAGACTGTCCTCCATGCAGCTGCTCTGTTTGGTCACATGAAAGTACTGAAGATCCTGCTAGACAAAGGCTCTAACCCTCATCTCAGGAACCGGGTAAGTGAACAGAGAAAACGGAGGTTTAACGGTAGATAGGTCATCAAATGTAAATAATGTAAATGATTTTCACAATTGGCCTTCACATGGCACAAACCAGAAAATGTACATTCAGATTGGACCTTGCTTCAACTACGTGAAGAAATTATTGGTCGCTTAGCCTCAGATTTATACAGGAGTAAGCTCAAAATATATTAATAGGTGTTAATGGCATTTTTATCTTAAAACAGTAAGGGGACTTGATATATATATATATATATATATATATATATATATATATATATATATGAATATATGATGGATTGAGTTCCTTAGTTAAGCTTGGACTTTCTCCATAGTTTTTTTTACAATGGGGTTAGCTGGAATGTATTCGATACTATCTCTTTTAGGATCAAGGTTCCTGGTGGAGGATAAATTATGCATATTAAATATATATATATCTTAGTAATAAAATATTATTAACTTTCTGCATTAAAAAAGCCTTTCATTTTGAAACTATATTACCATTACAACTGGGTCCCATTGGTTTGTTTTCAGGAGGGACAAACAGCAGCAGAGTTGGCCATAGAAGCAGGTTATGACTATGTCGCGGAATACCTCAACAAATTAATCAGTGGAATGGACGACAAGTTTTATAGATGAGAATTCGAGCACAGCTTAAATCAAAATATCTTTTCTCATTGACATGATTTAATTTGTTAGGTCTTTGAGTGTGCGTGTTGAACACATATTGTTTATGCACTTTCTTACTTTTTGTTAAAGATAATGATAGTACAATTTTGTGGACTAGCCATTACATCAAAGTTTGCTAAAGAAGTGGTATTGTAAATCACATAAAGGGGTTGAGAAATGAAGTGATTTTTTTGTCAAAAATTCTCACGAAATCTGTCATTATTTACTTTTCCTTTTATGTTTGGTCATGTGTGGTTCCAAGTACTTGTACAAATCATCAGATCAGCTTGTTCATTGTGGAATTTGTGGCACTGTAATGTTGTATGCTTCAATAATTTAGTGGTTTGTGATTGTTGATGTAAAATTATTAATTTAGGTTTGAATTTTTAAAAATTGTTTTTGAACATTTAGTTGGAGAATTTTATTCTTGTTCATACACATCAGCGTAGAATCAAGCTTTGGAGTAGTGATTGTAAATCTTTTAACTCTTGATACACTCATTCTTTTTACATATACAGTGTGCTTTACAACTTATTCAGATATCTTTGAGTTAATTTTTATGCAAATATGAATTCTGTTGAAAGATCAGTGGACAAGTTACCTGAACTGGTAGGTAAATAAAGAAGTACATTAATAAGTACAGTTTTTAACTTCGGGCATACTGACTATGTTGCAGGTGTGTTGTTTAGTGGCTGTATCTTAGTTGGGAATTTATGCAATTCAGATACATATAATTGAAGTGTTTAACGACGCCTGTAGATTTATACTATGTTGCGAAATTAACGACTACTTTGGCAAGTTTATATATTCACCAGTATGTGTTATTAAAACGTGTAATTGTGATGCTTGACTGTGCCTTAGAAAATACTGGTGATTTTTGTTTATACATGCACATGTATGTATTTTTGTGCACCCACATATTCCTACATCATGCTCATATTCATTTGCATATTTGCTTGAATTTACATGTTTTTTGTGAACAACCACAAAGGTGTTTGTCTTTACTTGTATTTACTGCAAATATATGGTGTAATGCTTGTAAATTCACTCAGGAAATATATTTTAGTCAGTTTTTAAAATTATACAAAAAACAATATTCATGGCTGTATTGCCGCGCTTGTTATATTGTTCACTAGCACATCTGGCATGTGAATTTTTCTATATTTATTGGAATTATTTATTTCTAGGTTTGTGAGCTCTAGTTAATGGGGAAAGGGTTGTTGTTATCTTATGCAATTGTTATTTTATTTTTTTCAGCTGCACTTCTTTTAGATTTGATCCTGTTACACTTTCCTAATTTGCACCATAGTTTGATTACTAGATGGTCAAATTATTTTCCTGTTTTAAATTCAAAAAGTGTAAATGTTCGTTAATAATATATTTAAGCCTAAACCAAGGTTCTTGAACGAAGTACTAAATTTGAGCTACTGCTGTCAAGTGTGGATTTTGTTTTTTAAAGACAAGGCAACACCAACCTGATCACTGCACCAAGTGTGACGTGCTTATCAGCTGGGGATTCAGCAGATAATTTTCATCAGCGATCAGTGTGCAAATTGTTTTGTACAAACCTTTGAATGCATCTCAGATTTTCTTCTCTCTTTTTTTTCATCCTAATAAAATAAAATGTAGACATGTATCCATCATTTCAGTAAATCAGTACAATGCCAATATTCCTTTAGCTGACCTACTTGGAGATTGTCAAGGTAAATACATATAACATGTATATGATCAGCTTCATGGATCTGTGCATTCTCTCTCCAGCTCTACTTTCTGAAACACATCTTGTATTGAAACACATCTTTGCATGATGAAGATATAAGCCATAAATGAAAATTAGTTAACTATTTCATGGGTTGCCGTCATTTGGTACCGCCACTGTTTTATTATAATTATTTGTAGCTTTATTTGTGGATAATAAAGAGTACTGCAATAATTCATGGTAAATTTAAACAAATCTACTGAGCCTATTCTAAAACCATTTCTTTAATCATTTCAGGACCTATACCTTGAATAATAGGAAAACTCAAAACTTGCTCTTGTACATCCTGAAATATGTTTTAAGATACTTCAGAATCTCATCAGTATTTGAAACAAACAAAACATACATATGAAACAAATCTCTTTGATTTACACATATTGTACAGTGTTTCCTTTAAAGAACCACTCGCTGATTCAAGTTGGGTAAGTTCTAGTCAGTAGAATCATACATTACCTGTAGCAGCTGATGAAATATTGACTTTTCTTGCATTAGACTTTTTGTGACGATTTACTTGTGTATGTGTACTCATCTTTCCAAAGTTTTGCAAAATCAAAATGTCTTAACTTAATCTGTACTATTGAAGTTTTAATTTCTTTATCTTTTCTTGTTCTCATGTTGTCTCAGTCTAGAATTGTTTTTGGAGGATATATGTAGAGTCTTTATATGTCAGTTCATTCCTTCACAGTGGAGTTGATTGCCAGTGCACTGACTATTTTAAGTACTATAACAAGTAATTTATGACTTTAACCGATGAAATTGAGATAAAGTAGTTTTTAAATATTTTCCTTTGCTATTGAGCTTTTTGTGTGCAATGTTCATTGTATGTTATAATTTATTCTGAGCAAGGTAATATATTATGCGGTGCTGATATATGCATTTCACAATAACCTCATACCAATTGTCTTGCCAAAGTAAGAAACACAACCTGAACACACAGCCAGGAGTCACTCACCTACAGTTGTCTTTCTTATATACATTTACTTCATTTTCATTACAACTACATGTAATGATATCAGATATTAACTACACACCATGACAAGACTTATATACAGAAGTAATGCTTGTAATGCTCAAATTCTGTCTTCTGTCAGACAAGAACTCAGTAATTAAATACAAAGAAATTTGCAATGGGTCTGCATTTCTGATATCAAGGTCATAAACTAACAAAGCAAAAAAAAAATGTAATTGACACTGCTTACACACACAGGACCTACATGTATTATTCTGCATTTCAGGCTGAACACAATGCTATGCAATCATTAAGTTACAAGTTAATGTATGTGTGCTCCAAATGTGGATGTGTGGAGAGTGATAAAGTGGCATTTAAACTGGTATAAAATAATTCAGATAAATTGAATTTAAAGTCACCATTGCATTTTTGTTTGAGAACGTGTTGTACATTGTCTATACATGTATCATGAGAGATGCTTCAGTCTTCATTCTAACACTTTTGCATCTCATCACTAGAAAGAATGACTTAAATAATAACTTTAACAAAATAGTGGCATTTTTGACACAAGTCAGTTAAGCAGAAAAGACAACTATCCCATTAGTCATGCCATTACTACAGGTAAATTGATCAGTAGTTTCAGTATTCATAAAGATGATTTGAATTTTAAGTAATTCCATAAACAATATTCTGTAGAAACAAAAATCAGTAGAAATGTCATCGAATATGTAAACATACCAATACTACCTTCATTTACATGCAGATGTGGAATGTCCTGTCAACTAGAAACTCTTTCATGAATAGGAAAAGATATCACTGTTCCTCACATAACAGTGAAGAGTTTTAGATAAAATACTCTTAAATACATGTATCATAATTTCATGCGAATGAGTGTTAAAACAAATGCTGCTTGTGTGGCAGATGTACCAACTACTGTGATGTGGGCATTTAGCCTTGTGTAGTATATGTAACTCACTGAAGTGCTGGAGTTTATCTCAGCTGCGCTTAGTAAGACATTGCTAATTCTCTTTTCATTGGGTTGTGTGCTAAATTATATATATATATATATATATATATATTTGTGCTGTATATACTTGATATAACTCTGTATGAAAAAATACAGTATACATTTGCAAAATATTCTGTCTTGAGTCATTCATGATGTGGTTTGAGAGGAATATGCAGCGTATCATAGGTGCACTTTGACATGAACTCTGTAAAAAAAAGTTGGCACTTTTTCCTATGCAATGGATGGAAGGTATGAGTTTGTCTTTCTTTCTGTACAAGACCACAAGTTTTCATAAACACCCATGCTATGAATCACGAAATGTGTTTTATGTGGGTTAGGAATTTTATATTATTCATTAATTTCATTGTTGTTTATAACTCTACTTAAGAATTTTTCACTTTACAATGACAGTACATTTTAAGTGTTGAGGACACAAGCAAACCACCGACCTTTGGCAAGGTAAGGCCAAACTTTTCCATGTGTGATTTACAGATAAGCAGAACACTGGTGGAAGACAACTGGTCTTTAATGAACATTAGACTTTGCAACCAGCCACACGTTGTTAACTGCTTATTGTCACCAAGTATGCAGATGCACAGAGATCGATGTCAGTTTTAAGCCCACGCTTCTTGTATCCTATCGACTGATAAGGAACTTCATAAGAATTTACCACACTGGCAGTGACAGGAAGGAAGAGTGAATAATTGGTGGGAATTGTGCATTTGTACACTAGTACACATCATCTATGTACAGTAACTGTTCTTTTTCGCCTCTGAAATCAATTCTCTAAAATTAGCTTGTCACACTTTCGTCTTCATAAGTGGAAGGGCATATATCATTTGCAGGTAATGCATTTTTTTCTTTTTTTTTTTTTGTAATCTGTTCATATATTGAGAACTAATTACAGAATTGTATGCAACAAGAAACTCATGCACTGCATTGAGCTTGCAAGACCTGTATAGTCAGTGCGTACTATTGGTCTGTTGAATCGATTTCTACCTATTTGTGCATAATTTTAGGTCCATGGTTCAGGATTTTGGTCATTACATAAAATAAACCTGCGTAGATCAGTATTTGATGGGTGTTTAACACAGTATCTAAGAATATTTACCGATCTCCTGACTTCAGTCCCCTGCCTAGCCAGAAGGAACTGCATTCAACTTTCTGTTTCTGAACTACTCAGACCATGAAAGCTATGAAGGAAGTCATGAATTTTGTAATTTATAGTCGTATGCACAGAAGACACACAGTTTATGAAAATGATGGAATATCTCCTGATGTGCTTTACATGTATGCAAAACCAAAGCTAAACACATACAGTATTTTGTAAGATACCAACGCTAACGTACTGTGTATCTTGAACCTTTTCAACCACTAAAGTACTTTTTTTCAGTGGAAGGTATGCATAAAAGTATTACGAAAATGGCACTAAAAATGATTTGGTTGTGTCGTTAAAGATGCAAGCTTCATGAAACTGTGCAAATTATTTCTCTACTCACCAGAATTCTCTCAGAATGTTTCAAAAATTGGTTGCAGTAGATTGAACCATTAGGTTACTTTAACATTGCTTTTATGGTTAACCGATGCTGACGACTGAGCTTGTAAATAATAAGAGAATATAATTTTGTTCGTATGTCACTGCCTTTGGGTTCACTACTGTGTTACTTTCAACATAATCTGTCATATAACAACGGTGTCTTTTTGTAGCAGACCCGTCTCAATGCCAACTGATTTGCAGCCATTTCTGCACAGGAATCCTATGCTGAACACACTAATCATATTGTCCACACCAACCCACCCATGCAGACGCATTATACCAACAACAAAAAGAACACTCAAGTTCAAAGTCACCGTATATTTACACGGTATAATTTGACAATTGATATCGTTGCAAAATACTGTGGAGATCAAACTGTAATTTACACAGAAAGGTGGGGTGGTATGTGGAGAGCAACGTAAGATTTACCACACTCACCAGTCAACACCTAGTTTAGTGACTGACAGTCTTGTAGCAAAACTCACTTCATACGGTTTTCATCATGAACATTTGCCAAAAAAGAAAATGTTCAAACACAATAAGCTGAAAACAGATACATGTGGAATTTTTTACTTCAGAAACCCTATTTTTTGGACAAAATTAAGAAAAGAATTCATAACGTTTGTACACTGTCATCACCTTTCTTCAGGTGTTGCAGTCTTTGGACTTATTGAAGTAGAGTTCAATTTGTTCTCTTTTAAATTTTCATTTAAATCATTTTCCAGTGTTGACGACTCAGTTGAAGTGTCTTTCTGGCCAATTCCCGTACGGGACTCCTCTGCCATCATCCTGATTCGAGCCACAAGTTTTGCAGCAGCATCTTGTTTCTTCTTAGCTTTTGCCTCCTTCTTGCGCTGCAGTTCCTTCTGCTCCAGCATTTCCTGGAACTTAGCATCTCTGGGATCCACATCATAGCCAAAGAACTCTCTGGCTTCTTCAAGCAGTTTGGCTTTCTTTGCCTGTTGTTTATGAGCTTCAGCTTTCTTGGCATCAAGTCTCTTGTTATACTGTTTAATCCATTTATCCATTTCAGCCATGTTTTTCTCAATAAGCTCCTCTCTGTAACACAATGATACACAATTCACTAACATGTACTAATATAAGTCAAATGAGAAAAAATCACATCAAAGTGTTGCAAGTATGCAGAAAACTCAATGTTAATATGACAGGAATACATTTACTTGTATGAGTACAAAGATTCCCAGAGTTTTATTATAGAGGAGTTGCTAGGATGTCAAGCTTGCAAAAGTTACAACATAACTAGTATGGAAATTTATAGACCTATTTCATGGAAGTATTGAGCTGCAAATACCATAAATTATACTCACTGTATTCTAACAGCTGAATAAACTATCATGATCATATATACGACCATCTAACATTACAAACACAAGCTTGATTTCCAGACACTTGCATCAGCATCCTTAAATCTGGTGCAGAATTCACCTTGAAATACATAATAATCCACCCTTAGCGGGCACGTCGGAAGCAATTTGAAAGTGGTAAGGTCATCGGTGGACTATCCCAGCACAAAAGGCTATGGTTCTGGAGCTGTATAGGCCCCAGAAGCTTTGAGATGCTAAATGGCTGGAGATGCCCTGGAATCATTTTACAGCGGTTTTGTTCTTTACAAAGATCCATTGTAGTTTCATGTGCTTAAAGGTCTACAGTGCACTTCTGTGTGCATGGACCTTTGTTTTGTTGGCTGCCATTCAACTGGTTCGACTTTACTTTCGATTAATTTTCTTGATTGTTTTTGTTTTTTTTTTTTCTTTACTTTTATTCTTTTGATGAAAGTTCTGCTTAGTGTCACTCGAAATGATACACTAATTATCTACCGGATGTGTGTTTGGCCAGAAATGATTACCGGTATTATACATAAACCTTATTTGGTTAGACCGAGATTGCTCTGACATTAGGTTTGGTAAAATCTGGGTTGGCACTCCTTTTAAATACCTGATGCAGTTGCCTTCCCTAGTCAAATATGTTGAGGCTGTCAGTTCAGCCATTCGCTTTGAGCATCACGAAGGAATATTAGACCCACATGGCCCAGGAAATAAATGATGCTGAGCTTGTGATACATCCACAGACAAAAAGAATAAGGAACACAAGTGTGTGCAAATTTCAGGCCATGGACACATATTTGACGGGTATTTTTGTTTCAAATTCCCTGACACACTGCCACGAGAACTGCATCAGGTTTTTATATGGAAAGCATGGTTTGGGGCCATCCTTGACCAAGCAAAATCCTGTCAAACCCAACGTTAGACCAGTCTCAGACTAAGTTTGGTAAGTAACCTGGTAAGTTTCTATGTAAAGACAGACCATATTATTAAGTATACGACATTTCCCACGTGGAGCAGAGATCCAATTAGCACATCTTGGTGGACACTACGTAAGCTATCGTTCCATAAGCATCCATAAACATTATACCTTTTCTTTGTTCGCTGTTGCCTTTCCTCCTTCGCAGATTTTAACTTCGCCCACCGTTCTTGCAAACTTGGCTCCCATTCATCTTCTTCTTCCTTTATTTCTTTTAACTGCTCTAATGTGGGCCACGAGATCTTAGCATCAATCCCAGACTCTTTGCCAAACTTGGCATATAGTTTTCTTTGGTATTTCGTCGTTTTCTGAAATGCATGCTTTATCTCTGGCATTTGCCTGGCGTGGGCCATCCTACCCCGGTTGGCCTCTGACAAACCAGAC
Source organism: Liolophura sinensis (assembly GCF_032854445.1). Classification (NCBI taxonomy): domain Eukaryota; kingdom Metazoa; phylum Mollusca; class Polyplacophora; order Chitonida; family Chitonidae; genus Liolophura; species Liolophura sinensis. Next base: position 38,264,192 of record NC_088301.1, read on the forward strand.
ACATTACGAATTCGATCAATATCGACTTCTTCCAGGCTATAGATGTCTGTGACATCTTCATCGACAACTTCTCCTCGTTCGTTTGAACTAAGATGACGTGGTCTACACAATGAAGGCGAAATCCTTCGTAGAAATACTTTGTTTTTTGTCGATATTTGACGTGCACAAGCCAAGAACATGCCAATGGAAGTCGCCATGACAGTAGATTCAAGGGAGATCACCGATTTACGACATGTGATTATCCGCCCTTGGAGATGACCATTCCCGCTACTTGTTCTTGCAACGCGAAAATTTGCGAATGACTGTATTAATCTCCTAATAGCAAAATAAATGTTGGTCGTCCTATGAAGCAGACGATTTAAAAAAGCAATAGATTAGTAAAATATGTAGCATGCAGTTGGTATATTCGTATATAATTGTGTAGGGATAATAAAACATAAACCAGTTAATGTCTTCAGTAGGCCTATAGTCTTTAGCATATTGGTCAACAAGAGTTTATTTAATTTTTTTTTGCAAAAATGGCAATTCAAGAGGTATCTTCCTGATGAAAGATAATCTAGATGGATAAATAAACGTGTGTATAACAGTCACTGAAAAATGTATTGCATAAGATCATATAGATCCCTTAGGACCCTTTCTAACCAAATTGCTTCCTTTATCGGTCCAGGAGATTTAGGAGGGTAGACAAAATACTTTTCTTTTTTTTTTTATATAAAGCCGGTCTAGTTCATGACAAGGAAACCGATCAGTGCCTACAGCCAATCATTGCCTTTTTTTCCACATGTCAAACAAACATTCTGACTTAACGCTGCAGCCTAACCAGTGAGAGTTGAAGTTAAATGTAGCCTGTGACCTTACTTGTTGGCAAATTTGTTGGATGCTGGATGCTGGAGATGCCCTGAAGTCGTTTTACAGGGTTTTTATTTTTCACATAGATTGTAGTTTTATGTGCTTAAATATACAATGCACATGTGTGCATGAGCCTTCATTTAGTTGGTCACCATTAAATTGGTTTGACTTTACTTCCGATTTATTTTTTATGACTTCTTTTTTTTTGAATGAAAGTGATTCGGCCATGGCCATGCTGCATCTGACGCCACTGTCATGGGAATGAATGTTTATTGCTTAACAGTGTGTAAACCTGGAGGCATCCTTACAGGTATAGCACTTTTTTAGGTCTCCTTGTGGTTCTGTAAGTCTTCAAATTTTCCACCCTCTAAAACATTTTGTTAGCCGAATTAATGCACACATTTATTATGAAAATGAGGCTAAAGTTATTTGTTTGTGTCTCTGATGATAAAAAAATTAGGGTAGTTTAAATTGTGAAGTAAGATACTTGAAACAAACACATAACCACAGTTATTCAGTCACATTGACAACATTTGTTTATTTCTTAATTATTATGTAAAATCATCACATAGTATCACAGTTTGAAGCCCACAAATTAAACAAACATTAGTGCTGTATACATTATTCATGTAAATTGTATGTATCACTAACAGGACGGAATGCTAAAACGGACGCAAGTAAAATCCTTCAAATATGGAACAGATTTTCATTAAAGGACAGATGAACATTAAAAATAACACATGGAAGTTTCAATATGTCATACTTTACTACTTCATTTCATTATAATCTACATCAAATACTGTAACCATAAAAAGTTTCTTTAATGTAAACAATTCTCTGTTTGTGAATTCTGAACTGAATACTGATGGTTATACTTTTAATACTGTAACTATACTTTCTGCCATGACCTTTTATTAGCGAAGAAGAAGAAAGTACTTCAAAATTTTCCCAAAATGTACAACTAACAACAGAAAACCCTGCCTGCCTTCAGTCACTAGAAACATAGGCCTACAAGTAGAAGGATGCATATTCAGATCAGATGGTCCAAAATGGAAAATGGACTCCATACACAACAGATACTACTGACCATGCCTTTGTTTGGATGGTAACCATGGCATGGACGTGTAGTGAAACTCCTTAAAGAAGGACAACTGAAGAAATTTGCTCCTGTACATGTCGGACACTAATCAGGTTGAATTTGATTATGTTTACAGTAATTTTTCAACCTTTTCGCAAGTTTGCAAGGTGTTCATTTAAACAGATTCTCTGGGCATTAGTCTTTGTAGAGTGATAAAATTATACTTTTTGTGAAGCCCTGAATTCGAACAATTCAAACAATTTAGTTTTGTCTCCAAAATTAAATTAAAAAAGGTTCATAAACTGCACTTAAAGTTGCTCTTTCATATGCGAAACGTTGAGAAACTAGGTAACATGCATCTCACTTGTGTTATGACACACTCCTTCTTGGGGACTAAAATCTCATAATCTAGATTTTTAAAAGGGAAAGCTGTTGATACAGGCACAGTAATACTTGTCAATGTGTGTTAGTCACTCTTATTTACCTAAGAATTATATGATCTAACCATCATACATCAGTTGACTGAGGCATTTCTTCCAGATTTCTTTTCAGAGACAATTACTACATAAAATGTAGCCCCACATATCACAGTAGGAACTACATACAGCTGAATGGTTTAGGCTACTTGGTACAAAGCATTTTAACTATTACACTTGGCAGTACTGCAAACAACAGAACTAGTGAACAGACTATTCCATTCAGACTTAACTTCACATAACATCACTGTACACAGAGGATTTTGACAAACATAACTAACAACATAAAAAGAGCATTAATGAAAGCCTTAAGACTATGTAACATATGTTCTCTTGTGCAGTAGTACTTGAAATATTAGACAACAGATTCAAACCATTAAAACCAATGTGTAAATAAACAGGTAAATGTATCATCCCAAGGTTTAAGTTTTTTAAACAGTTAATATTTCAATGCTTAAATAAAATACATATCCACTGAAGACCACATATAAGATTATGTAACAGAATATATGTGTAGGTCTATATTGTTATGGGTAATAGGAAATTAGTTCAGCACTTCAATCAGTCTGTACCCAACAACGTTGAGATGGGCTGAGAGCTAAAATGTATATCTGAAATTTTAAAAACTTTTATCATCAAACAACACTTTCACTTTTTCTTTTAATCACATCAGTTCTTGTGATATGCAGGAAACGTATCAAAAGCAATATAGTAACCAAAAAAACCAAGGCAAGGTATGTTTTACTTAGATGTAACTTTGCACAATGTCTTTGTCAATTAAATGAATAACATTTCAAAGGCACCCTTATCTAATAACTGATATGATATACAAGTTCTGTTTACACATTAAGTGTTATATGCTTATACAGCATATATTACACCAACAAGTCATGCAATTTGTAAACTTTATATCTGAAGTGCATATATATGTGGTTTATGTATGTATGTATTCATATTCATCCTTTTTTGTGCTTGCTGAAATACATAATTTTCATAACATAATGCATATCTACATATATATATGCAAACATCCACAGAAGTTATGGTTTGCACAAATAACATCCACATGCTCCTCCAGTATAATTCACATTGTGAAATATGAAAACAAAATTCTTCTACATGTATTTAATTTTCAATAAAATCAAGGTTCCATACAGTTATATGACGATATCTGTATTTAAATCACACTAATTGCTAAGTATGGAACAGATGATTATATGCAAATATATTAATATAAATGTGCGTAACCGATAAGTTACTTTTTAACATTATCATGAATACATACAATCCACTTGTGACTATGTATATTTCTTATATAATTAGCCACTTATGAAATTTTCTTTAAGGTATGGCAATGTAAGGAGTTGACATTCTGACATTTATTATCCAACAAAATCTTTCATCTGCATTACTATTATAGTAAGTATCCATGGTCTAGATATCATCATCATCATCGTCATCATCATCATCATCATCCTGCAATGGGAAAATCTCCCTCTCTGTTTTCTTGTCTCCTTCATCACCATCCAGCCACCTGAAACACAGGACAACATAGCATTCACCATATGCTTTTAAAATGAGCTTTAAAGGGAAAAAAAACCACTGAAAATTAAAACAACCAGCTCATGTAAAAATAATGCCTGAATATACCGTTTCTTAATTTTTTTTATGAGAACTGGTTGAAAACACCATCCTTAACACCCACTGGCAAAAGAATGGTAGTATAAGGAGAGATTCTGAACTCGTCAGCAAACACGAAAAACTTCATTTAAATCTATTTATTCATTAATTTGATGTCATACTCATGAATTTTTCTGCTAATACAGGATGGTGGTTAATTTTATGGGTGTTGAAACAGACCTTTAGCAAGTTACTGATGAGCACCCACATGTGGTGTAGAGATGAGCAAACCATAGATAAATGATCTGCAATGACTTCACAACACTGCAGACTGCTTATCCACTGTCCAAGAATTTCGCTACATTGAATGTGTCCAGAAATGGCCCATTAAGTTAGAGCCCTTCTATGCCAAAATGTGATTAGTAAAAATCCCATATAAGACAACTGGATGGATTTGAACACCTGATATTTGAGTGTGTAGTGTGTAAACTTACTGTCCACAGTGGAAGATGACCTTGTCTTCGGCATCCTCTCCTTCTCGCACCATCACATTGTCCAGCTTCCAGCCCGATCCTGCCCCTGTTCCATCATGACCTATCACAATGCGAGTCAACTTCCCAAGGTCTACAGCCTCCACAATAAATGTATCAATCTGAGAACAGAAAGGCATTGGTGTTAAGCATAACTATTTGTGGTACAGATTTCCTAAATATGGTAATCAGCATTGGAATTACTATAAATGACTTCTGCGAATGATTAGGTTACTAATTTTTGTCTAAATCCAAGAGTTCTGTTGATATTAGACAGGTGTTTCAATGTTTGTTTGGAATGTACATCTAGTACAATTACTACTGTTATTTTATCCCATTTATTTCCCTTCAAAAGTGCTCTTTTTGGAGGGAAATTTTAAGTTATTTGTGATAATTTGATCTGATTTAATATATTATATCACATAATAAAGTGTAACAAGTGAACATATCGGTGAAAAAAATATAACCTGATTGCAATGGAGGGAATAAAGCTATAAAATAGTAAACATAGAAATCTCCACTGAAGATGATTTCAGTGAAACATTTATCCATTTTATTGGCTCCACTTTCATCTACTTTACAGAAAATATAAATTTGTCCAATTTAAACCAGCATTAAATTTCCTCAGCATACACAAATGTGCATGAAAGTGTTCTTGTGAGCTTCTCCTATTCAGATTGCTTTTCATTAAGATTGGCGAGGTGAGGATCTCAGATGCTTGTGCATTTGAAAATCCTAAGAGTTGACTAATTTACCTTTCCAGACTCAAACTTGTCTCCTCCCTCAAGATTGGTCTTCAGTACACGTTTGCCCGAGTCTCCCTGATCTCCAAATATAGTCAGGTATACATTTGCATCTGTCCCTGAACCAATGCTCTCTCCTGTATCCACCTCAACATAGTACTTCTTCACTGCAATCATTTCAACAACTACACTGTAGTTTGCTAAAGCATGGGGTTGTTTGTTAGTTTGATATTCAATGTCGATTTCAACATAAATGATGTAGAGTGTGCCAAAAAGATTAAAAAAATAAAACTTTTTATTTGTTTTTGACTATGCTGTTGCATTGTATACACTACACATGCATACACACAATAAATGGTAATGCTACACATCAAATATATATGTAAATGAAAAGGAAAACACCTCCTTACACAATGTCATCAGTATTTTTTTTTAAATGACAGCATACATGAACAAGCAAATCTCTCCCTTTAGAGCTACTGTCACAAAAAGTTTTCCAATGACACTTTTTGATCTTGCAATTTAGCTTTGCAATAATAAGTCAGTTCAATGTATGGTAGAATTTCAGGTTTACTCTAATTTTTCAACCTTTTCAACCACCTCTACAACTAATATTTTGAAATATTCTGAGAGAACCAAGGGGTGTAGAGCAATAATTTGCACAGCTTTATGAAGCTTACATCTTATAGACACAAACAAATTATTTTTAACATCATTTTCATAATAATTATACCCATAAATTCCGCTGTAAAAAAATGCTTCTAGTGGTTGAAAAGGTTGAAGATTTACAGTATCCTTCTACAGTGTCCTTTGCCACAGGAACTAAATCCAAGAGCGGAATTTAACGACCTTACCTTGTGATGTGCCCTCAACTGGAACCTCAACCACAACATCACCATAGTCTCCTTTATAACTCAGAAGTTTGTTCACGGTGAATTCCAGCTTTGTCTGGTCTATGAGATTCTCCATAACAACCTATAAGACAAGAAAATATTCAGACAAATACAAAAAAGTTAAGCCAAAGCATCATGTAGAAACCAAATACCTGACCTGCAAACTCAGGCCAAAAAATAATCCAAAGCAAGGTTTTATGACAAGGTATATACCGGCCTAATTAGGAACAGATCAAAGACTGGTTTAGGCAAGATATCATGTAAAAAACGAACACTGGACCTTGGGTATATGTAAATGTACCTTGGCAAACAAACAGTTTGGTGCAGTCAGGCAAAAAACAATCATAAGCAAAGATTTATGCCAATCAGACATAATATTGCTGAACTATGAGAAACTCAGTCAGCGTTATGTGCCTTGGAACAACATTTATCTTACACTGAACAACATTTATCTTAGACTGAACAACATTTATCTAAAACTGAACAGCATTTATCTTAGATTGTTGAGCTCAAGCTCATTCCCCACCTTGTCCACCCTCCATGCTGGTGACTCTCCTGAGTTGTCATGCTCAATACGTATCTTCTTTACTTTACCAATCTCTGCCAGCTTTGCAAACACCTGGAAACATTCACACAATGCATACAGAGAAGTTCCTCCAGCTGCAACAACTACATTAAAATATAGTTCTAAAATTTCAGCCCTTTGAAGTTTTTGAAATGTGTCAAAACAATATAATAAACAAGTGTGACATGCCAACAGATACTAGTACATAGTCATAGCGATTATAGAGTTGCCTGTCACAGCTAAAAACAGACAAGACCCTATATTATCATGCCAAATACATGCATATTTGGTGTACCATGGTTACATTTGTTTTCACTACACACATGACTCAAAATTTGCAGAAGTCAACAATGTTAAATGAGCGGAGTGGTGTCAAATAGGTAGTCAAATTTTTGCAGAAACCACTATTAAATTTGTAAGGCATAAAGAAAATCTGGTTCCAATGGTGATTATCCAAACAAAAAATTCATACTGGAAAATGTAGATATTCTAGGATATCGAATAATTGTAGATCATACATGTGCAGACTGTATAATTTTATCAGAATACATGTATTTCAATATGTCAAATGACTTGAGATTAAAAGAACAGTGTACATGTTATATATATACATATATCAAGGGAACATACATCAAAGGATTCTGTTTCTCCTGTAACGAACAAGGGTTTTTTATCCGTCTTTGTCAGTGGACAGGGTCCAGACTCCCCATCTTGACCAATCACAGTTAAGATAACTTTAGCGTCTGTTCCACTGTCTCCTTCACTGCTGGTTGTCACAGAAACCCGACAGTCTGCAAACATATTAACACATTGAAGTAACAAATATTTGAGCTTGACCACACAAATTATGAAACATAACCTATAATTAATCAGGATATAAGTGTGAACAAAAATAAAGTTTGAGTGAACCCTGTGGTAATGGTTACTATGGTACATGTAAGTATATGCATATCTTGCTACATGATCTTGTCTATTTAATGAAGTTTAAATTAAACTGACCTTCTTTGAAGAAACTTGTATTATGCTTCATTAATCTGATATTAATTAACATTTTGGACTTTCCCTTAAACAAGTTTACCTGGTTTCTCATCTGTAGATTGTTCTTCGGGTACAAACTTTGTCAGATTTAATTCCCTCTCTATAAGGCTGTCATCTTCTCCTACATCTAGCCACCTGTAAATGTAAAGTCCAAACAAATATTAGACACAAATAAGGACAAAACTGTTGAAGACAAAAAGAAAAAAACAAAAAGAAAATCTAACTGTACACATGCATCTAAGTGCATGTATATGTATAGAATTCGCTAATCCATTCACTATCAGTGTTTATAATGAAAAATAACACCAATTGTACATTACAAATTTTATACATGTTGCAACACAATTCTTGAGTACAGTTAACAGGAAAAATTCCAAGAAGATTGAACTACAATTCAAGAACTGTTAAAGAAAAACAGCATTAACCATATTCTATGTAAAGTCAAAGTACAGCTTACCTGTACTTTAAAAATGAATAAATGAGCATATCTCATACGCTGACAAATTCTATATATCCTGGACTGGTTCCACAAAGATATTTTTGAACAGAGTAAACAACTTGAGAATCTAATTTTATTGGCTCTCTGGATTTACACTTTACAATGAAGATCTAAATATGGGCCTATATCAACTTTCACTTTCAGGAATCAGCCTCTGACATATTTAGCTTCAAACACAGCTTGTTTAACACAAGTCTTTGTGACATCCTGCAGACAGGGCTACTTTGGACAAAAACTGTACAAAGACAATAATTGTGTAAATTAACAGAATGGAATTTACATATTATGCATGTATCTGACTACACACAATACAGTCAGTATTCACTTACTTGTCACATTCAAAGATATACTGGCCACGTGGAGGTTGTGTCTCCATGACAACGACCTTATCCAAGAACCAACCTGAGCCTGGTCCGTCACCATCATGGCCGATCTTCACTTTTGTTAGTCGCGATAAATCTACAGCTTCAATCATGAAGTGGTCCACCTGCAAAACAGGCATACATGTGATCACATTGCAGGGTATTTGTGAAACCTTTATATGCATTAATGGCAAATGTTGGACTGGAAAAATTTAAAGCCATGAAAATACACAAATAGTTTAAATGAGTCCATTTTTAAATGTAATAAGTAATTGATGAGGCCTTATGAAAGAAAAGGATAAAGGATAATTTCACACTGACTTAATTGCTAACAAATTTTAACTTATTTCATTTTGATCAAGTTTCTAAATCTAAATTCGCCTATTCATGTAAAAATAAAATAAACCTGACATGACACTCACCTGGCCCTGTTCAAACTTGTTGTCATTGTTTGCAGACTTGAGCAATTGTCGAGGACCAGAATCTCCTCGTTCGCCAAATAGCTGGAGATAGACATTAGAATCTGTGCCGGCTCCCAGTTTGTCACCTGTGTAAATCTGTACGTCATATCTCAGCACTGCAAACAAATCAAGATCAAGATTTTCTAGTTATATAAAGTGATAAGTAGCGGACAATCTCATCCAACAGTCCTAACAATTTTGATCTGATGTACTAAATTGGTCCTACATGTATTTTATATACATGATAAATGTTTTAACACTCTGGTCTAACTCAGAGATTGTTTGATTTTTTTTTTTAGGATTTTAGTCACTTTAGTCAAAATTAATGTAGTCATAACTTTTCTGTTCTACAAGATGACACAACTCACCCAGTACATTACTCAACGAACGAAGATTGACTAGTACTTATATGATAAGCTCAAAAGACAAAACTACAATATGCAGTTTTTAGTTTACACCATTACAATAGAGTTTCATCTCAGTGCAAAATGACACCAGATTCTCTGCATTATGATATAGCTAGTGGCCTATCTTTAACATTGCAGTATTTCAGTTTATATAAACTGCCAGCAGAATATCCTCATTTTTTCAATAACTGATACCCAAAACCCACCCAATAACATATTTCATAAGATTAAACTAATAATGTTTAACTAGTTCTTTATATTCCATATACTATCCCACATTAAAACTGAAAGATATTAAGTCACAAAGAGTAAACAAACAAATCTTGAGCTGGAGCAAATTTTTACCTCCATGAGCCAAACTGTGAAAGCATAGGATACGTTCGTGAAGTATAAACTGTTTGCCCATTAAAACAAGCACCTGACTTACGTTTTAATATGTCATCTTTATTGGGTTTGACAACAGGGAACTCCCTCCAGTAATCCCTTTCTCCATCCACTTTGATCCACATGTCGGTGTCAAAGTTGAACTCTCCTGAAGTCTTCACATTCTGCAGTTTGATCTGAAATCCAAATGTATTAAAATATAGTAATACAAGTAAGCATTGGCACATTACTCAAATGATTCCAGTAACGAATTTCCAATCATCAATTTCTTTATGCATAAAAAGCTGTACTTTACATTCATAAATGTTAAATATTTAGTTTCAGTTCAAGTATGGTGTTCACAACCTTTGTTGCTGGTATTTATTACAGTATTAAAAAGAAACTTTTACATACCTGCACATAACAGGAATAAAGCAAAACAGAAATTCAATCATACCAAATGGTGGTTAAGATAAATTTTTTTTTTCCCAATTATAGATAAATATTTAGGAATGTGGCTAAAACAATGGTGCCTGACAAGAACAATTAATGTCTAAGTTGAAACATGGAATTCTGTTTATGGCCCATGTAGCCTGGGCCCCCCATAATTAGAAGGGTTTTTGCACTTGAATGGTGCAAGACATTTTATCTCTGAATGAGTAGAGCACTGCCAATTATTCTGTACCTTGTCAATGAACCATGTTGGTGCTAAAGTATAGTCTGTGAACCAATTTCCTCTCGCCTCTACATTGTGGAAACCAACCCGTATTTTGTACACATCACCAACGTCTTCTTCAACTTTCACCTGTGTGTAGAGAGAAAACCAATGCTGAATATTACATGAGTGACAGAGAGTTCCAAGAAGGCTCCGTGGTAGGATCAACTTTTTATCAGTATCACAAACATTCAAACCGGAGAACTGCAAACTTTACAAAAAATAGACCATTTGTACAGTTAACCAGCAAAACAACTTTATTGCACTAGTATTTCAGAACAACTCAAGTCTTACATCACATTCTTCTGTGGATCCATCTTTGAATTCAAAATCTTCAGACTCTCCAATGACAACTGGTTTGGATTGACCTTTGTCTCCGTACAAAATCAGCACTGCTGCAGATTTTGTTCCAGAGCCAGGTTCTGTTTTTGTCATCACCCAGACTTTCCAGTCATCTCCTGATATTGTTAAAAACAAACAATAAACCATTTAATGTTTATTTACCTCAAAGCAATTGCTATTACATACTCCTTAACAAAATGTTACTAAATAATAACACAACATATTAGTACTTAAATATTTTTGATCATATTTATGCATGTCTATCAATTAAAAGATCAAGATTTTCAGACATTTTGGACAGAAGTTGGAAAAGGATATATCTACAGGTGAGCAAACAGCAAAACATGTATGGCTAGTTTATAATTTTATGTGCAAGAGCGGAGTAATGTTTGGAATAATGTATGAAGACCGCAGATTTTCAATACAAGTTCAGGGTAAAACCATACGACCCACCTGGTTTCTCATTATCTGCTGGAGTTTCCTCTTGTTTCATATTGGGGGTTGCTGCTGTAGGCACCGATGCCATGTCTCCCAGAAACAGAGTGCGCTCAGTTAACTTGTCATCTTCACCAGCATCAAGCCACCTAAGAATTGGACCACCAAACTAGTTTCTTCTCTACATAGTCTTTTTCCTTCATTTAAGTACTTTTTACAGCTTATATATCCAGCTTCTGGATTACAACAAACATAGGTGAATGGTTAAATAGTGCCTTTATATATCCATAAAGTTGAACAACCCAGAAAATGTTTCTTTTACGTTTATAAAAACAATTACATTTATTTATTTGAAGCTAAAAAGTCTCCCATTAACTACAGCATGAAAAGTTTCACAAATTTTCCAACCAAATTTGTGTCATCTTACTTTTCACACTCAAAGGAATATTCCATCTCTGAATCTGCAGTCTCTTTAATCACCACTTTCTTTAAGAAAAATCCAGCACCTAAATAGAAGAAACCAAGGAAAATCAGAGGTACACAAATTGGAAAATGTAATTGGAAACCACATTATGAAGAGCAAGATTACAATTTTCAAATGATCAGTTGTGCAATTCTTCATAAAAATGATATGTATTCGACATAATCAGGAATCTTTCAAGGAATTATTTCCCTACGGACTGCTAAATTACATGCCCTTTATGCTCACCTACCAACACACAGGTCAGTTTTACCTCAAAAATTAAATAATTAAAATGTATAAATCTCATTCGAAAAGTTCAAAAAGGTTTAGAAATTATGGTGAATATTTTTACATCTACAAAAGGGGCTCTGTGCTAAGTTATTGAAAAATATGTACTAGAGGAAGTTTTTACCAGGTGCACTGCTGTTATGACCTAGGATGACCTTCTTAATATCCCTCAAGGTCACAGCCTCTATTTCATACAGATCGTTCTGAAAACAAAGAAAAACAATTCATCTCAATAAATTCATCTAATAATGACATTAAAAATCTCCTCAGAGATATAATCTTCCAGAATATTACTATTGCTAATGGATTTTTTTTTTAAACTACATTAACGTTTTCAGTCAAGAGTTTTACCTGATTTTGTTGGAACCTTGTGTTGTTATTGACAGCCTTTTTCAACAGTCTTTGTCCAGTACTGCCCTTTTCTCCATCCATCTGGATATGTAAGCCAACATTTGGGGATATCTTATGAACATCTCCCAAATGTACAGAGATCTGGTATTTTATGACTGCAACATATAAAGCAAAGGAGAACATATAATATTTTAAATAATGTAAATAATATTCAAATAATCTGTTAATATTATAAATTAAACAAGATTAGTTTCATTCAGACTGTGCAAAATGAACGGGCTAATTCATTGAATAAGTAAAACTTGAATGGTCTTCAAATCTGTTTTCAAGATGTGAGTGAATTACAGAAAACCCAAATCCACTCAAAATCAAGAAAACCATAAATATGCAAATCTATTGCAACGATCCAGCTGGTTTTCAACAGTAATTTGAGGTTACCAGAAAGGAGCATTCACAGAAGAATTTATAAAAATCTGACAATGCTTTTGGAGTAAATATTGCATATACACCAATGACCAATGGGCATCATGAGATTCACTAAATATGCAAAATTTATCAGTGTATGTAGTTTTCATACTTTAACCCGAGGGCTTGCATACTTGTTATAACCTATGAGTTTGGTTATTCTTCTTGAGATAGTCCAGATATAAGCAAATCAGATCCATGGGTATATTGTGAATATTGATGAATACTGGGGTATATCATTTATCATGAGAGAGGAATTCATATCATTGAGTATACATGTACCACAGTTCTGTAAGCTTCCAACAATTGCCTAGATTTTACCTATTTCATAAATCCAATCTTAATGATTCTTCAGATGTTTCCTTCAGTGTAACATTGTATGCTGATGGACAGACAAATTTATGTGTACTGTGTATGATTGTGTCAATACCTTTCTGACAGAGGGGATAAAAATGAGGGTAAAAATTTTATCTTTCACTGATAAAAGTGATATCTCACTGGCATCAGATATCACTTTTGTTATTACACGCTCAGACACAATTACATAAAAATATAAAAAAAAAAAAACATTTTGTTTTATGACATTCCAATCCAAGCTCATCGGAATGACGTCATAATACAAGTTCAGTCAACTGACATTTCACGTGAGTGGGTTATGCAGTAAGACAGGTCATACAAGATGTCATGTGCAACATCACGCTGTAAACACAGGTCTGTGAAGGCCCACAGCTAAAACAATGCTTAAACTTGTTCAATACACACAATCATATTGTCAAAATATAAAAAATAAATATAATATTGCACAGTGTAGATTAAATATCATAAATATTTTTCTCGTGAAAAGTCGAAATGATACCAGCGTCTCATGGGTTATTTTCACCTCTCACTCGAAAATATTTATGATATTCAACCTTCACTTAGCAATATCCTCTACGTAATCTGAAATACTGATAGCTCTCAAAAGTAATCTTAGCCTACTGACTACAGACTAAATTTCTACTAGTAAATACAAATTTGAAAAACATTCACAAATGAATGCTTTCCCAACTAAATCTCAACTGACCCTAAATATAAACAGTCTGGTGTAAATGCAAGTATGTATAAAAAAATCTGCATGCCCTGCAACGTATTAGCTCTCTGTTTCACCTGGTAAGACAGGCACTGCTGGCCATACAATGGGAAACTCCTTCCACCCATCCTGTAATTTGTCCACTGTCAGCCAATCACTAAGCTCAGAACAAAATTGGTCCTGAGTGTCCTCGTCAAGAAAGGAAATCTGTTAAAAAAAAAAATTAGGAATTGGACTTCTTGCAGAATCATTTGAAACAAAGAAAAGACACAAACTTCGTGCAAAGCAGATCATGAATCTCCACCATAAGGTAACTTTATCACAAGACAGGGATATAAAATGCTTATTCCTAATCAGTAGTATGAAACGTTTTAGAAAATTTGAGAAAATCTGAGGAAAAACCAAAATAACAGTGTCATTTTCTCCCAATAGCAGAAGTATATGAAAATATAAAATTTTACAAAATACAAAAATCAAAGGCAATTCTATATACTCCTCGAATTTTCAAATGTCTTGTGTAATAAAAGTAAGAAAGAGACAGATCATTTGGAACATCCGGCAACACTCTGTTGCATATTCAAGTATGTTTCTATCAAATGAACTCACTCTCTGTAACTTCAAAGATTTCTCTTTTGTTCTTTCAGCAAATCCAATTCTCACTTTAAACAGTTCTCCTACATCTTGGGTCACCTGCAGCTGTTGTTTTGTAAAAGGAAAAACACATTCTGTATGTCAATAAAATGCACATGATCAATTATAGAAAAATGGCCGGAATGCTAAAATTTCAAAAATAAAAACAAACATAACTGCCAATATCAGACAAAGAACTTGTCGAATCCAACAGCTTTGCCAGGGTCCACACGACTAGACGTTTACCACTTCAGGTTGCCTAATGTCTATAAAGTTTATAATAATGGTAAAAACTGGATTTGAACCCTACACTGCCAAGCACCATTTACAATTGGCCAAGTACTGAAGACTTGAATAAAGATCAGGCGGCTTTGATCTTTTGCTGATACCCAATGACAAAATACAAAAAAACACATTGTTGTGAAGTTGGTGCTGGAGAGCCGAAGACAGAAGGAATATACTGTTGCAAAACTGAAGCTCCGATGTTATTTACATAGGACGATTTTGTCAAATTTTTGTTGGTTTTTGGTCATAACATGAAAATAACACAAAGTACAAAAATAATTCTTGCAGATTTGTAACTGGGAGATGAAGGGGTACCAGAGACTGTGTTTGTTTAATGATTTTAAGCAGTTTTAAAAATTGACCTCATTTTGAACCAAGTTCATTGCTAAGTTTTGGCCTTATTTATGCATCAAACTAAAAGGTTGATCCACCTAACAACTGTAAATAAAAAGTTTATTTTGATAGGTTTAGCCATTTTAGAGAAGAAGATTTTTTTTAGCTGGCCACTTTTAAAATGGCCGCTAAATCACCTGACTGGTAAACAGTAGAAAACATCAAAAGTTGCTTCATATGTTCTTTATTAAGACTCCAAAGATTGGTTTTTCTACATTTACCAGTTTTGGAGATATTACAATGTTACAACTTGACCAAGAATAATAATAATAATATGAACGATTTCAAGAAGTGTCCTGTTAGGATACTAGCATGGACCCCTAATAAAACACAAATTTTGAAGAACATATTTTTTATTAACCTTTCCACATACCTTAAAATCATCCAAATTTCCAGGTTTAAAAACTTCTTTTGTTGTGGTAACCATAGGAACAGGTTCTGTTTCACCTTGGTCACCACACAAAACAACAACAGCATCAAGGCCTGTCATTTTTTTCTGTTCTTTTCCCGTCAGAGTTTCAACCTTCCACGATCCCTCTGTAATCATGAGTCACATTTACTTTATGACATCATGACATTTATTGTAAATCATAACAAGTGACATTCATAGTGACATTTGATTTACTTAATGCTGCTTACATGTATGTCATAAAGCCTATGTTTCAGTTATACTGTGTTACATAGCCTGTTATCAAACATCAGGCTCCCATAGCTATGGACATCAATGTGGTCAGAGCAAAAGTATTACACAAGCAAATGCATGATTACCAACTTTACCATATGATTGAAAACGTATGAAAAGATGTTAACTTACATCTACATGTAGTTACTAAATCAGAATAATAGCTGCCATATATTTTTCTACTTTCTGATCACCTCAAGGTGGCCTTCCATAGCAGTGTGTATGATGAACTTACATTAATTGTAAAAAATACATGACATATGACCTGCCCATTCTAATGGGCTGTACAACCGTTTCAAACAAGCAAATTCAGGTAACGTACAGCCTACGCTAGATTAAAACATTACCTGTACACTGTGCTGAAGCTATGCTTCAAATTTAATCTGGGCTGGCACAGAATGAATCTGTGCACAAAAGTTCATCAAAATCAGACAATATTTGCACAAGCAGAAAAAGCCAAAAAAGTGTGACATTCACACTGGCTGCCTTGACTTAATATCCCTAGCATTTGTGGAAGCCTGTTATAACACCTGATATTAATTAACTAAACTTTCAGTTTCTTTTCCTTCATATTTCTTGGACGTTAGTGTTGCGTATATCACTATCTAGCAACCACTCACTGGACACTGGTAGACTAGGCTCCAAGTCTCTTGGAATAGCAACAGTACCAATTTCATGGCCTGACACCGCAATAGTTGTAGAAACTTCCTCGTCTTGTTGACTGGAGTCACCAATCCAGCTGCAGAAAAAATGAAGAGGACTGATTATAAATCAGTAAGAAGGTTAATAGATACTACATCCCACTATAACTTCATTAACAACCCTTTGTAAAGCTGATGTAACTGCTAACTTCCTGTGCTTATACGGAAGAATGGAAAAATAATGTTTTCAATTTTGCCATTTTCTGATATATTAAAGCTGTTTTTTTTTTGCCTTAGCTCATAAAGGGTCACAATGACACAAGTCAAGGAATGAAAAAAGAATTATCAATTTGATCCTTTGTATAATACATAGTTCATTAAATAATCAACAAGCTAATACTGATTGATTATAAAACACTTTACATGTGCTAACCTGTCATATACAAAGACGTCTTCACTGCCAGCAAATCTTCCTCCTTTTATGACAACCTTTTCTAGATGCCATGGGTCACCAGGGCCCTTGGCAATCACAACCTTTTCCAGGTCTCCCAAATGCACTGCTTCTACCTCAAATTCATCCACCTAAAACACAAAATCAGTTATGAAAGGGGTTGTATGCCCTCCTTTTGACAGCCACGCTGAAGTACTGCGCTTATGCCACGCCATATTAATGGGACTTTTTACTCTTGTTCTATAAGAGTAAAAAAGATATTTCTAATAACTTGTTCATGAAATGCAAAATTATGCTTACCTATTGTGAATTATTTTTCAAAATTGTAGAACATGAATCTATCTTATATATATAACATGCAAATCTTGCTGTGAAGTGTGATTTCGCCTTAACGCAATGATTTCACAACAAACTCTCTCTCTCACTTTGCATCACACGAAGGAAAGTTTGTCTATGACTAGGAAAAATTTGTTGTTTACTCCAATCACTCTGCTGTCTTCAGCCATGAGGCTTAGTGTTTCTGGATCAGTGAAATATTCTTGAATACAGTAAGGTCAACACCAAAGAATCAATCAATTCTTCTCTTGTCATTTTTACGATATCCCAACTATGACGCAGTCAGAGTACTTCAGTGTTTTTTTTCATGCCCCAGAAAGAAAAACTTGCGATTGTGATTTTGAAGCAACCAAAATTCTGAATTTAGTGTAGTTGAAAATAATACCTGTCCAACTTGGAACTTGGCTGACTTTTTCAGGTTCATTGCCAGCTGCCTTCTGCCTGTATCCCCATCCTGTCCATAGATGTTGATGAAAACCGAGGAGTAAGTGCTAGCATCTTTATCTGAGCTGGTGTGAACACTTATCAGGTAGGTTTGCACTGAAATTATGAAATGACAGAAATATGCATCTATAAGCAAACCATTTGTACACTGTCTGTCTGTCAGTTATGCACATACATGTCTCTGACAGAATGTTATGAAAATGCTCATACACATATAGGTGTTTCACTCATAATGGAGGGGGGTGGGGATTTTTTATACCCCTTAAGTAGCGCTGTTTTGAAGAAGGACCTCAAGCCGTCGTTATATCCACAATGTTACAGTGTATCAGTTTCTCCTGCAAAGTCATTACATGACTTTGGCATAAACAACATGTGCATCATGTAGCAAGATGTCCACCTTCAAAAATATTGCTCATTAGTGTTCAAAATAAAACGTCCCCTCACCTTGTTTTACAGGCTCTGCTGGTCTAACTGCTGGCACCTCCTTACAGCCATCCCAAAACACTTTACCAACTGATGGCCCAAAATCAAATCTCAAACTCTCCTTAGTGTCATCATCCTCCAAAATAATCTGTCAACAAAAACATACAAATCATAAGGTACACCTTTTACTACTTTGCAAACTACAATGCACTTTTTTGCAACTTTTTTTTCCAATTCACATCATCTTATAGCACTCCAACTCTCAAAAAGCTACAAAATCTATGAACCAATGACTAATTAGGATTTACCTGTACTTAGGCAGTACTGGTAATCTTTAAATCAGTTTGTATGAAAACTATTTACATAAACAGTGTACTGCAGAGGCAAAATAATTTCAAACAACTTATTTTTCATTTACTGACAATTTAATTTGAAGGAAGTTGTAATCACAATCATTAACCACATACACCTTACCTCATCTAACACCCACAATGTTTCTGTATCACTCTCCTTTCCCAGGCAAACTCGGATTTTCTCTATCTTCCCAATATCACCAAAGTTCAAGCCCTGGAAGCAGTAAATAATCTTACGCTTAAAATGGTTCAAAGTTTTCATGATCAGAGGGATGTATTTTGTTACACATTTGTGAAAAGTAATGATCTGTATCGCTTTTAATATACACCTTTTCTCAATTTCCACCATCAAACTTTTCAACAGTTTAATATAATCAGGAAATTTTTTTTTTTTTCACTCACTTTATACTCTTCTATTTGTCCCAAAACCAAAGGTTGGAGTTTATCAAGCTGAAAGACTTCTGATACTCCGTTTTGACCACACACCAACAGCGACAGTTCAATCTGTTGCTTGGGGTCAACTGCATGCAGACTGAGTTGCGTCACTGATGCCAAGGTCACCAAACACGACCACACCCCATCTGAAAAACATCACATATATTATTAGAATAATACAGTTTAAAGTATGACTGCTGTCTGATTGTATTGGAAAAAAATTAAATTACAGCTTTTTACACCCATGATTTTTAAACAATCTTGCAGGCATGACTTTTATGATCAAATGGAAGTAAAGAAAACTTACTTGATCTCTCCCTTCGTAAACTGTCATCAGTCTCAGCCTGAAGAGGAACAGTAGCCAGGGGCAGTAACTCGCGCACAAGTTTCCTATCTTCACAGCCAGTATCAAGCCATCTAAAATATTCACCACACATATATACATATTTCTTTTCCAGTGCTAACAATACTCATGTCACAGCTCCCATCCTCCCAAAAAACTTTTTAGCGGACACAATAATACTCCAGTTAAACCAATTATTGAACATAAATTCATGAAACTATATATGTCACTGTCTTCCAGCCTGTCAGTTGGTGAGTTGGACACTTTACATCTTATTTTTTAACATGAGCTACACGTATTTCCTAACAATATAAAGAAGGGCTTGAGTGGGAGGCAACTTTCACTTTTTCCAGCGTGTCGCACAATCTAAGCTTGTTTTTACAGCCATCACATGTAATGTACTTCAATGATACACGTACCAACAATTAAGATAAGGCATTTATTCATTTGATTAGTGACGAATGGGTGAATTGTTCAGTTCAGAACAAGAGTTGTAAGGTTTAGGAATTGAAGTTAAATATCTGAACAAAGTCAAACCACTGGATCTCACAAGGTAACTGGCACGCAAGTCTCCTGACTTAAAGCCAAAGTGGAACCAGTGGGAGATACTCTCAAGTAAGCAACTTTATAAGTAACAGGTTAAAGAATTTCTAGCAAAAACCAGCCCTCATTTAGAGAAGGCCTTGAAACAGCAAGTATTAAAGTTCAAACAATATGCCTAGTTGAATATTTATAACCTGTGAGTTTAAATACATTTTTTTACTGTAAAAATGCACTTTTTGATGGACATAAAGGCTTTGAAATGCTATATTTTAGGCCATCATTGAAGTTTCTCTGTTGATTAATTTATCAAACATCGCAAAAATCTCTTAAGTATTCCTATGAGGTGAATGAATCAATCATGATCAAGCAAAATGTGTTACTTGACAAATGCTAAATACTGTAGTTTATGAACACAATTATCTACCTGTTGCATGGGAAGACTTGTTCTGTGGGTGAGGTTAATGTCTTAACAGTAACCCTTTCACAGAACCATCCTTGACCACGTCCAGCTTTGTTATGCCCAATCTCAACCTTTTCAACCTGGCCTAGATCTAAGCTGTTGATTGAAAACT
Source organism: Liolophura sinensis (assembly GCF_032854445.1). Taxonomy (NCBI): domain Eukaryota; kingdom Metazoa; phylum Mollusca; class Polyplacophora; order Chitonida; family Chitonidae; genus Liolophura; species Liolophura sinensis. The sequence goes on from NC_088301.1 coordinate 38,284,735, forward strand.
CATCAATCTGAAAAAAAAAAAACATTGTTAGTAGATGTACATGAAGACTATTTTTGATACCATATGTTTCATCAACATAGCTGAATCTCAGGCAATTTATTACATTCAACTTCATAAAGTTTTAACTTTTTGGGGTGTAACAGTTTTTATAAATGAATTAAAAGGAAACCACTCTGGAGTATGAAGTGTATATCAGATCACTAAAAACTGTTCTGGAAAATAGAAGAATTTATTTTTTTTTTTAGAGTTTTCTAACCAAGTAAAATTGTGTTCAAAGTTCAGATTCTATGGTGGTCTTTATTAACCTAGTAGGTATCAATTACATCACATCTATACTTTTTGCCTGAAATAATTTATTTCAATGTCAAATCAATGCTTTCATAGATCTATATGTATATTCATTCTGAATGATGAAATGTAGTAGTTAACTGTTGTGTTAAGTAACAAAACTTTACGTGATGTCTGGTCCCATTGTGGTCAGAAAAGGCCACCACAGAATAAAATATTCAAATGTATTCAATGATGTTAAACAAATTGTAAAAAAAAAATAAATCCAACTATTTTCCTGAACAGTTCTTAATGGTCTTTCATATGATACATACTTCATTTTAGAGTGGTCTTTGCCTTTAAAGGATTATATTAGGCTCTCTTATTTAGTCCTGCAGGCAAAAACCTGCAACAAAGATGTGCTGTATTTACCAATTAAACAAACAATTCAAAAAAATTTAGTAACAATTCTTTTGAATTGTTCTGTCAAAGTTCATTTTGGAACTCACAATCAATCATGATGATTATGGAACCCAAATACCTACCTGTCCCTTCTTGAAAGGATCACTACTCTTTCGTGGTGTGGCCAATGGCCGCTGACCAGTTTCTCCCCACTGACCAATTAAATTGCAGAACACCTCTGCTTCAGTATCTGCACAATGCTGGCTTCCAGTCAATACTGACACGATGTATTTTGTTTCTGAAATGGTTTAAAGCTAATAATTAAAGGATTGTCTTAACTGTAACACAAAATCAATCTTTGTTAAAATTATATCTCTGGCTTGTCAGTAGATTGAATTTAAATTTGAGTACTTTTCATATCTTCATGACTTTGCATTTGTAATTTGTTCTGCAATAAAGAAAACAATGAATTTGACAAATGATCATTAATGAGTCATTTTCTGAAGGACAAATCTGGCTTAAAAAGACCCCAGCTATTACAAAAGGAATGAAATTTGAAGATCTTAGATGTGAACAGTATTACCTTCCAGTGGTGGAATGTCTGGTCTGATGGCAGGCAACTCTGTTACTCCACCAGGATTATCCAGGGTTGACTTTACCCAGTTGTTGTAATTAAAGTGGAATTCTTGTTGAGTGTCGTCATCTTTCATTTTCATCTGCAGTAACCATATGCAAACAGAATTCTTCACCTTCACTTTTTATACATATAATTCTTACATGGCTCAAAAAAATGCAATTATTGATGTCCAATGTTTATTGCAAAACAAGCTAAGAAATGAACTACTATCATTCAACCACCTCTGCAAACAATATTTT